>NC_086236.1:64206479-64506479 GCF_036321145.2 Pelmatolapia mariae
TATTATATGGCACGATTGCACCGCTCTGCACCTCGGCAGCTTGAATGTATCATTCTGCTTATTAAACAGATTAAGACAGCCATCTGGTTAACGGTAATGGCATAAACTGGATGACAGAGGATTCAAGCTGTTTAATAATACAGGCATGTATGCACAGGAGCCTTTGCCTTTGTCACCTCATGTTTATTCCATACTTATATAAGGACTAATATACAAGAACTTTCAAAGATGACACTCCTTTCTTCAGGGAACTTGCGATTTGATTAAAATGCTGCACTTTCACCTCATTGGCACAACTAATCAATGTCAGATTGGCGCAATAAGACTGATTGTATTTTTTTAACAATTTGCCATCTGAGCCTGAACAAAAGATCCATTTTTTTTAGTCTGAGTGAATTTTATCATCTTTCTACACTTGTAACAATGCCTGCTCATAATTACAGAAATATAACACTCTCTGTACTGTAGTTTAACATTTAACTACATTTAACTATTTTACTGGTGGTGGTCAGAGGGCCCGGTGGCGCCAGTGTCCGGCAGCCTCGCCTCTGTCAGTGCGCCCCAGGGCAGCTGTGGCTACAATGTAGCTTGCCATTGCCAGTGTGTGAATGTGTGTGTGAATGGGTGAATGACTGAATGTAGTGTAAAGCGCTTTGGGGTCCTTAGGGACTGAGTAAAGCGCTATACAAATGCAGGCCATTTACCATTTTATAAACATCATGAATGTCCTACCAAACTAAATAGTTTCACGTGGCCATCTTGAATAAACAGTCATGCCAGTTAAAACATCACTGACACTAAATTAGACACTTAGCCATGACCAAGATCATAAATCCAGACTTGTTAAGGGCTCAGTTCCTAGTGTAATGGCCACTAGGAGACAAACACAAGTAACCCAAAAAAGGGAAATCTCATTCATATACCGACTGACAAATAAAATAATGAAGATTTTCACTTCATATCAGTAAGACTTCCAAATAACAATGCTCATGCAGATACAGACACAAACTAAGCCTTGGAGGTAAAAGAGGCTTCTAATTACAAATTCCTGGTCTGTGCTGGCAACAGAACCAGAGTTCCAGCAGCATGAATAAAATATGTTTGAAATCTAAGTTTTAAAGCGAGAGAATGTGCTTTCAGGGTTTTATTTTAGTTGCTGCCTGTCTGGGGCCAACTTACCTCTGAAAATCTTGCTACAATCCCACCTGGAGACTGGTTTATCTGACATGGCTAAGTGATGCACCGCAGTGCTTAAAATAAACAAAACACAATGCATGCGCAACACTGAATGTGTCTTTATCTTGAATTCATGTTTCCAGAACCAAACTGCATGTCTTTAGATAACCCATATCTGTTACTCCTTCACAGTTTTTGCATTTGATCTACAGATTTTCTCACTTGCATTTGTGTTAGCGTACACACATACAGCACAAAATTACATTTTCAAAAACAGGAGCTGAAGCTGAGGAACTAGTGTGATAAAAATAGGCTTTTTTTCCCTAAGGGAGGAAGTTATAAGCCTCCTTCTGCAAATATGTTCTATGAAATATTTTTATTTTAGTTTAATTCTTTGCATCCATGAATGGTTGCAAAAACATTTGTTCTGAGAGACTAAATGAAAGACAAACAGTACAGGAAACATTCAAACTAGATGTATTAGATGCAAATATACTAGACCAAAAGGAGCTCTCTTGCAAACCAGCATAAATGCTGCTGAGAGATGGAGATGAGTGGGTAGAAATACACATCGTGATAACAACTGATGTGATGTCTAACCTACATTTACCAGCCACTTTTCACTGTGGCATTTAAATGATGCTCAGTTGGTATTAAGGGTCCAGAGTGTGCCAAGAATATGTCCCCCCCTACACCACTACACAACCAGCAGCCCTCTGAACACTTAACACAAGGCAGGGTGGATCAATGCTTTCACGATGTTTACACCAAATTCTGACCCCATCGGCAGCAGCACAAATCAAGACTCAGACCAAACTCCATTTTCCAATCTTCTACTGTCCAATTTTGGCAAGCCTGTGCAAACTGCAGCCTTAGTTTTCAATTCTTAGCTGACAGGAGTGGTACTTGGTTTGGATTCCTGCTCTAGGATTTAACATGTGCTTTCTGTATACCTTGGTTGTAGCAAGTGGTTATTTGAGTTACTGGTGTCTTCCTTTCAGCTCAAAACAGTCTAGCAATTGTCCTCTGACTTCTGGCATCAACAAGGCATTTTTCCCGCACGAACTGCTGTTTATTGGATATTTTCTCTTTTTCAGACCATTCTCTGTAAACTTTAGAGAGGGCTATGCGGGAAAACCAGCTGATTCTGAATGTTAACACCAAGTTTGTCTGGAACTGACAACCATGGCACATTCAAAGTCACTTACATCACCATCCTGATGCTAGATATGAATTTCAGAAGGTCATCTTTACATCTTGACCAGTGCTTAAATGCACTGAGTTGCTGCCGTGTGAGTGACTGGGTAGATTTGTATTAACAAGCAGCTGAACTGGTATATCTAATAAAGTGACCATTTTTATTAAAACTTCTTACAAAATTCTAACTCCAACTGTTTACAAGTTTTATGAGGGGTTTTCTGATTAACAAATAAATAAATACATAAATAAATAAATAAATAAATAAATAAATAGAGTACTCATACCTGAACAAACACAGTGAAAAAAATCACAGTGATAATGGCAGTGAGGAAAATTTCCCTCTCAGGAAAGTGCTCTTTTTCAAGCAGGAAACCAAGGGAGAAGGCAATGGCACCTCGCAGGCCACCGTAGGCTATAATGAACTGATCCTTGGTGGTCAGCTTGACAATGCGGAACTTGTTGATTATAAAGGTCAGACCAACAACACCTGGAAAGAACAGTGTACAAATTAGTCAGGCTTTGTATGTCAGTGATGTTGTAAGTGTTCTAAATGCAATCTTTCTAGTGTCTTTAGATTGCAACAAAAAGAAAGTACGGAAATCTCAGAAGAATATCCAACTTTCTCCGTATCTTTCTGTGCTGTTCTAGCTTTGGGTTAACCTCTTAGGGTCAGTTAGAATTAATGTGAGCACTTTTTTCTGCTGTATGAGGAAGGCAAAATATCCACTTGAAAATATTAGGTAATTTCCATGAAGACAAATCAACCAAAGCCACTGAAATATGAAAATCTATAGAAAAAAAAAAAAAAACTCTTCAAAACATGAAAATGCTAAAGCATACACTCTAAAGCATTGAGCACCTCTGTGTGAAATATTTAAAAAAAATATGAATTTGGAAAAAAAGAACAACAACAAAACAAAAAAACCACTGGAACGATCACAAGACAAGAAGAACTTGGAACTGCTTTCCATCACAAGATCCTGTATCATATGATCCAAGTAAGATGTGTGTGACTCATGACTGATCATATATATATCACTGATCCTTTCACTTTCAATGCCACCCCAGCAACACATATATATGTAGACACTGGAGAGTATGACAAATCAATAACAGAAGAACTTGTGACAACTCAGTGGAGAAATCCTCAGCGGCAATTCCACCAACAGCTGTGTAATAACACATGATGGCAACACTTAATCCCAGTTCTTTTATTAAGAATGCGGCCTTTTTGTGCAAATCACAATGTAACCCATTCACCTCCTTTGCCAAAGAAAATAAAAAGCAAACTAACCTTGAACGCTAGCAATATAACAAGTATACTCCTCTGTTAAATGACACTATGTCACACTTGAAATTTGCTTTCATGCATATATTTGAAGAAGTCGTGCAAAAATATATAAGCAGGACTGACCTATAACCCGTGCAACAAGACACAGAATGACTGTGACAGTGACGAAGGTCCAGTTCCAATCGTGAGGTCCAGCAACCGTGGCAACTCCCAGAAAAATAAAGATTAGAGTCTCACTGACACTGCTCCACATTTTCAAGAAGTATTTAATGGTGGTGTGGGACTTGTGGGATATGTTGGCCTCCACATAGGGTCGCATCACGGCGCCGCATGCTATTAACCTGGGAAGAGAAATGGTAATAACAGATTTTTTTTAGATATACAGAAACAATTAATGTGGGGTTATTTTGGTCTCATTTCTCATCCAATTGAAAACATTATTGACCACAATAAAGTCAAATAACACAGAACCACTTTATGTTTTAAAAGGAAAAAGTTGGTTAAAAGTAGTACCAGTTTTCCTGAGCTGGCAGTAAAAGTGACCACTAAAAAACAGCTCGGAGGTTCAGTTACGGACTAATTTGGAAAAATAAACAAAGTTATCTCACAATTCCTGTCTGGCAGCCACTTCCCTGTTCTAATCTAGTCATGCAATGTTTGTGTGTCAAAAAAGGGCCAAAAGCAACTGACAAATATGCTCAATAATCCACAGCAGCTGGTCAGCATTCCTCCTCCCTTTCAGTATTGGCTTTTCTTTCAAGGTTTTGCAGAAATGATAAAAGGAAATCACATCAATAAGTTCTTTCTTTCCTCTTTTACAGACCAGTAATATAGAAAACCAAATCCAGATTTTAATGTGAGGGGCAACACAGCTGCAGGCAAGGGATTGTCCTTGAAGCTACATATCCATCATTCCTGACTTAGGGGTGAGACTAACTGCATCAGCACCTCCCGTCAGGAACATCAATAAGACCTGCAACCTTAAACAGCCTGAAAGTAAACAGAAAATCAATTGCTACTTACTACAAGAGCTGATGAAATAGTATGTCAGAAAATGCTATACATGCCACTAAATCCTAGCTTGGTTCAGGTGGCATTAGATTAGATTAGTTTCCGAAACCACTGGCTATATATAGAATATAATTTTCCTGCATATATATAAGAAGTATAATTTTCACCCAGTGGTAAGGATATATAAAGATTATGGCATCTAAACACTGAGGAGAGGTCCAGTACAACATAAGAGTATCTCACTCAACGTAACGCTATGTTGGAATCAGACAGAACTCCTTCTTTGTAACTAGTTTCTATGGGTGATGAAATTCAGTTTTTCCCCAACCGATCAGTCATTTCAGATGTCAGCTCAGATGTGTAGCCATGCCATTATACTGCTTGCTGGGGTTCTAAGAGTGCAGTGGAGTGAAGTGAGAACAATTCAACATGTTTCTCCATTTGTTGTACAGTTGTACAAGCAATGAATGTGGAGAAAAAACCCCCGCCAAAAAACGAGACATCATTCTGGCAGCTTTACGGCTGCGATAGTCCCACCCACAGCACTGATTAGCCAACAGCCAACATGGGTCAGGTTCCTCTTCAGGTTTCAGACTGTTCTTAAACAGCAAACAAACAAACAAACAACAACAAAAAAAACACTGAAAACAAACAAACAAACAAAAAAAAAAAACCCACTATAAAGACATTAAAAGAGGGATTAAAGAACCAGAGTTAAAATCTATTAATTTCTACTAAGGTAGGCTGAATCATTCCCATTGTATATGAATGAAACAGTTAAATATAATTTGGTGATCTCCCACTGGTTTACATACACTCAGACATTCTCATTCTTAACAGGTGAATTAAACGTGTCACAATGCCAGACAAGCCAGTCATCTTGATTAAGTGGATGAATTTAAACATGTGTCCCATCCAGTAAGGGACTGGTGAGGTTCTTATTGACAGTGATCATTTTATTTCAATTTTATTCTATTTACTTATTTTTCTGATTAGGCCACTGCAACCCCTGTTTTTGGTAGCGGAGCAGTTTCTACACCACCCAATCACCAGTGCAACTATGTTTCAACAGCCTACTAATACCATCTGATCACTGTGAAGTCTCTCAGCCTGGTGTTTTGCTTGTTTCAGTTTCTTAACATGTCGAGGTATGATGCATTAGATAAAACAACAGGCCAAAGGGGACAAAGTTTATGGTATTTAGAGACTTGGACGTGGACAATTTTACATTCAGTTTAACTGGAAATTGCTTGCTTAGTGTCTTGCTGCACTGGTCATAATGTGTACTAGGTTTCACTGGAATGAGATGTACTCAAGTAACATGAATTTCAACTTAGCAGTGGTACAATTACTGTAAATTTACACAACTTTGAATCACTTAAAATTCAGTGATATTGCACAGTAATACTGAATAATCTTATTCAGTAATACTGAGATTCAATTTTGCTATATCCTGTATGTAGAACACAATCTGACAATGTGTTATAACGCTGTGGTTTTCGTGGGTTGTTATATACCAGACTTGAACAAACTTACGCCATGATGCCGGAGAGGTGGAATATCTCAGCAGACAGGTAGGCCATGTAGCTGTACAAAAAGACAAAAAGAGGCTCGATGACGCGCGTGTGGGAGGTGAAGCGTGAGGTGAAGGCAGCGAGGATCCCGTACAGAACTCCAACTAGAACGCCACCCAGGGCGACTACAAAGAAGGAGATGACTCCCAGGAAGCCTTTCAACAACGTCACTGAGCCAATGCCTGAAAACTCCTCAAAAAGGTGGTACAATACCTATGAGAGGGAGAAAAAGGGAAGAAGAACTGAATAACAAAAAAAAGGTACTAACTAATGAATATGAATTGGTAGGAGAATAGTTTAAGAAACAAGATTATGATGGGTGATAAGGACATGAACTAACGTCTTAGTCAATCCAGTCAAGGGGCTAAGGATAGAATGTATTGTTGGCTGACTGTGAAGCTCCTTTTATTTTTTTAACATGAAAATAAATTTGGCCTCTGGGCTGGTTACACATTGTATGAATAAAATGTATATACTAGTCCCTGTAATGCCAGGTAAACAAATCAGCAGAATGCCAAATGCCAAACAGTTTTAGCCTGAAAAATGTCTGCCTCATATATATCAGTCTACTGTACTACTTAGACTGCAGTTTGGTCACTCACCACAGTTACGGCATCATTGAGTAGTGATTCGCCAAACACCAGGATGTGCAAGAGCTCATTGATGTGGATCTCCTCAAACACAGCAAGCACAGCAACAGGATCCACAGCTGATATGATGGAACCAAAGAGCAGGCACTGCAGAAGCCCTATTCTGCTAAGGATTGAAGTGCTTTCTGTACCAATCTGACACACACCATATAGCAAGCCCCCAACAAAGAAGGCATTCCAAAGAGTACCCACGACGGCAAATATCAGGATTGTGCCCAGGTTCTCCATGAAGGGACGGATGGGCAGGAAGTAGCCAGCATCCAGGATAATGGGGGGCAGCAGGATGTAAAAAAACAATTTAGAGTCCAACACTGGTGGGACTGTTTCACCAGTACCTCTGATGATTCCCCCCACCAGCAAACCCACCACGATCAACAGGCAGCTCTCTGGCACAATGTTGGATAAGTGAGGAACCAGATGGAACCCTGGATGGAAACAAAAGAAGAGACAATATCATATAAGGAAACAGCAAACATGAACAAGTGCTTGATATGAGCAGCAGGAGGTTTGTATTTATAGTATTGACCACCTGTACTCAATGTAAACTACAAAACACATGTAATACAAATTCAACGTGTAAATCGAAGGAAATGGATCTTAAGAGAAAAAAAATGCTTTGTGTTGGTTTATGGGTTAGATGATAAGTAATAAACAAATAGTGTGGACACACCTTGAAATTAACTGGAATTATTTCGAGCTCTTTTCTGCTTTACAGAGATTACACAGAACTAACATGTCAACCCCAAACCACGAGCAATCATCTGTGACATAGAGCACTTATGTGTTATCCTACCACCCACACAGCTAATTCCTTCTTGTGCTTTAGATTTTTTCTTTTAAATAGTGCACAAAAAAATAAGCGTCTGAATTTATTCATCACTGTTAACATCAGCATGAAATGCACCATTCTGCACTGGTGATATAGGCAGGAAATGCAAAAGGAAGAATTTTGTGTGGACTGTATAGACTTGCCAAAGCTTGCCTGTCCTCATTTACTCATTCCAACATCTAAAAAAAAAAAAAAATGAAGGTGCTGGTATGTTAAAGACCTGTGTAACCCCTGATTCTAACACCATCACCTTATGCACTCTAAGGAAAAAAATGAAAATGACATGCAAAAGATATAATGTAGACAGATCTTAAGAGACACGAAAGACCAACAAAGTCAAGCTTGCAGTTTAAATAAAGTTACTATCGCCCTATGTTCAGGACATGAAACAATACATAAAGTGCTATATTTTACCTTTATTTTTATTATTTAAATTTACATTAAATTTTTATTTGATCAGCTAATCTAATTTTGTGGGCATTCCAGAGAACTGAAATAACCTTGTCCAATCAGGTGGTATTGCTTGAGGCTACATAGCTCATGTCAAGGCATAGAGTCTGTCAGTACTGTATGCTCACAGTAATACTTTGTCGCTCCCAACAAACGACATATACAGTGTGTATTTGAAAGCCTATCTTTCTGATTATCAAAATACATACACAAGTTGCCTATCCATGTTGAGGCAATGGAACAACTGCAACTTTTGGAAAAACAGTAAATAAAAGGGGATGAAGATTTCAAAGGGACAACAGAAGGCATCCCACAGTGGGGCTATTTTTACTGTACACAGGTATGTGTCAGTATTTTGCTGGCAGTGTAATAAATAACACAGCATAAACAGAAACTTAAACCGGGCAGGGTTACAACAACACATCCAGACAAAACAATATTTTTGGGAAAGATCATTTTACACTGTAAATCAATAAATTTGGTATTTTAATATTGAATACATTCATTTAAAATAGCACATGTAAAACTATCAATGAGCAACATAGTTACAAAGTTCAATCATTTTGAGACAAAAGTGGTTGGTTGACTGAAAGCAGTACCACCTGAAATAATAGCTGCTGGATTTGTTACCCCTCTCTTGAACAAGGAGAGATGAGGCATGAAAATGGTCCCTCCAATCAGTTTACTTTTACACAATGTGATTAATGGCATGCTAAATGAAAGTTGACCAATTAGTACATAGTACAGCATGTTTCTCAGTTATAATACAGGTTGTTTCTCATGTAAATATCAGACCTTCATGCCAGTACGCAAGTTTATTGCTACAACTCAACGCATCATTTATAGTGAAAGCACATAAGCATACATGTCTTAACGATATGTAAAACACCAGCATCACAAGTTACAAGTTGGGCATTTGTGAGGGTGGTCTTGGTGTGTTTCACGCTAGGGCAGCTTGAGCACAACATTAACAGTGTTTCAGAAAAAGAAAGCTCAACAAGTGCATGTCTGTGCGTCACACAGCTGCAGGATTAAAGGCTTTATCTTAACTGGTCTAAGAAGACTTCATTTCCCCACGATAAGATGCCAGAACTCAAGTGCTGCTCTTTCAAATAACCTTAATATAAAAAGAAAAAAGAGCGTCACCTAAACCTCCTGGGAGGCTCAGTATCCAACTGGGTCAACAAAGATATTCTATGAGAACTGCTTGAACACAGTAAACAAGAACTTTATGAAATTTCAGCCAAAAGGATGGGATGCGAGCAGGATGGAAATTCCGCTGCTCTTTCTGAAATTTTTCAAAACACAGTGTCTTCTCAGAAGAGAGGGTCAATGTGCTCTCAAGAGGCTTCGACAATAAAGCTAAATTAGCACCACAAATTAGCACCTTGGTGATTACAGCATCTCGACTCCCATAGACACAGTTACATAATTACAAAGCTTCTTCTAAACGTGTTGCAGGCATCAACACTACAGGGATATCTGTTAGTGTGGGGGACATCAAATTACACGAATCAGCCTGCACACCCCAGCCAAGCTAATTGGTACTCAGCAGAACAGAATTTAAAGTGAAAGGCCTTCCTCAGAATGAATACCCATGATAACATTTTACACAAAAATGCCTGCCAACAACTGTGGTAGGTCATATCCATTTATCATTTTGCTTCCATGATAATGCATAAATAATTGCAACCATTTCAAGTAATTTTGAAGTTACTGTTCTAAATTTAAAAGCATAAAGTATGCTTAATATGTTATTCGCGTTAATTGGCGATCAAAACAAACTTGTAGTTCAAACCATTGTCAATATAAATGGAGAACTTCAGGTGAGAGGTACAACAGTATCTTGAGCCATCTGTAAAACAGTGGAGCCTACGCCATGGTTTGTTGCAGCCATTTCAGCCAGTGGCATTGGGGCTTTTCATAATTGATGGAATTATGCAATACCATCTGGAAAGCATCTAATTTGCAACAGTTTCATTTTTCAGGCTGTCAATGATCCCAAACTATATTGACCCCCCCAAAAACCCCAAAACATTACACACATCCATTGGAATACTGTCAGTCATGGATTGGCCTCCCCAGCGCTGGGATCTCAACATTATTAAAGGACTGTTGGGTTAACTTGGCAAAGAACAGTGCAAAAGGCAGCCAAAATCCAGAGAGCTTTGAATGTTCTTCAAGTATTCCTGAAGATTAAAGTAATCTTCAGGAATAGTTTACTATTTCCATCTTATACCCATTTCCATTTTTGCTTGCACATTTCAATAGATCACTTCACCCATTTCCCACTTTCCTATCAAAAAATAAAAAATGAGAGGCGGGCGCCACATGACTTTAACACAGTCCTGTAACTTAACTAAATCTGATTTTTTTTTTTTAGCAATGCTCACGCAGAAAGCACAAAGTGTCATACAAAGATTTTACAAGTCTAAACCTCTCGTCACACCAGGAGAGAGCTCTAAGGCTACGTTCACACTGCAGGCGAAAGCGCATCAAATCCGACTTTTTGGACCCTATGCGACCCATATCCGATCATGGTATGACAGTTTGAACAGCACAAATCCGATATTTTCAAATCCGATCTGGGTCACTTTCGTATGTGGTACTGAATCCGATACATATCTGATGTTTTAGAAAGCGACTGCTGTTTGAACGGTCATGTCGCATTAAATCCGTCTTTTACGTCACTGACACAAGACAGACGCCAATTATCAGCGCCGGAGAAGCGCCCAAGAAGACATTGTGAAGGTTTCCTGGCCATCCAGTGTAGATGTTAGTGAAACCGTTGGGAAGACAACGTTGGAGAAACGTGAACATTTTATTTGTACTGTATAATCTGCAGATTCTGACAGAAATCTGCAACTATCCTTTGAAGCACCGCTCCTCTCTAAAACAGCAATAAGGATCATTATTAGGCCATATGTAAATAACAAAATAACTTTAGAACTTAAAGCAAAATTGGGAAACGTAAAGTCTGAAACAGTCAAACAATATTGTTTGCTCTGGGTCTAAACAGAGCGCGTTGTGTGTGACGTCTTCTTTTGCGCATGCGGGCCGCTTTGAGGGCTCACATTAGAGCGCGTTTGCTGTCACATTTTATTTGTAGTGTGAACGAGCAGACAAAAAAAATCGGATTTGATCAAAAAAATCTGAATTGAGCATTAAGACCTGCAGTGTGAACGTAGCCTTATTCAACGAAAAGAGCATCTCATTATACCCAACTGTGAGTCTGAGTAAAGGAAATCTACATCACATGTACGGTTTTTCCAAAGTATTTTCTTTCTTTTTTTTCCAAAAGATAACATATGTAAGAGGGTGGGAAGTCAGCAGTGGTATTAATAGAAGACAAACAGAAGATCCCTTCTGCAAAGTACTCTTCTGATTGACGCTGATTGAATCTAGAATAAAACTAGGGCATTAAACAAGGAAAAGTTCAATCTCAAGGACATGAAATACCCCTGCAAAACATTTCTAAACTGCTCTAATGACTGAGTGTTGCAAAGAAACACAAAGCCCTTAATGATAAAATGTTGGGCAGTATGGTACTTGACGAAAGGGCAAACAGGTCACAACTGTATGGTATAAATGTATTTCTGCTGGTGCATTGAGCAGAGGCAAACTTAATACTGGACCCAAGAATGAAACTCTAAATGTGCCATTATCATTCATGGGTGACTGTGCATGCTGGACATGTATGCCAGTATCATTACAGACCCTTCTAAATATAAAATTATTAACACATGAAATATTGGGGGCTAAAGGTTAAGTTAAAGTAGACTGAACAACCCATCCTAAGCTAAGTGTTGACAGCACATTGTTAAATCTCTTAAGCACAACTCCAACTATGGCCTTCAGCAATCATCTAATGAAGGGTAATAACACAGAAGATAAGATAGAGAAAAGGAGGGAAGTGAACTTCAAAGAACACTGGCACAAGCTGGTACACAACTCTATCATGATTAAGACATGGGTATGTAGGAAATAAATGTCTGACGGGCCATATAGTGTGTAAGATAATAAAGACTTTTTTGATGCCATGTTCTTAAAGTAGAAGATTAGGCAGTTTCTCATGGCAGCTGCTGTGTCCTTGCCCCATTGCCTCCTGGGAGCCTTTATGCAACAAGGTTATTGAAAACTAGCAAAGGGTAACAGCTCTTTCAATTCTGGATGTGTACCCAGTGTCAGTACTGCCTAGTATGAACTACACTGTCATTCCCAAAGCCAGGAAGTGTGCCCTGTTGCCAGGTAACTTACTACAAACCACTGGCAACCAAATCAGCTGCATTAAGCAGACACAAAAGATAGCAAACATATTTAAAGAGTTTCTTTGTTTAAAATGGTGGCATTCATCTGGTCTTCTTTGTAGTAATTGTGATACGGCAGGCAGCTTTCCAACACCACAACATTGGCGTTCACAGTGAGGCCAAGATTTGCATTTTAGTGAGATGCAGTCCCAGTTATGTGTTGTATAAAAGTTGTTGTGAGTTATTGTTCAGTGCAGACCATTGGGGTCAAGTTGCTTGTGGAACACAGCATTGTTTTTGAATTATTTATTACGGCCTTGTGGTGGTATAATTTAGTATGATCCCTGACGTCATATCTACACAAAACAACCGCAGGGGTTTCCTTGCAAGGATATGTTTCTGAATTTTGTCTTCTACTATAACAACTGAGTGGAGTACAATTTAGTGAGCATAACTAGTGTCAGTTGAACACAGGTTTTTAAGCGACTAGATTGAGGTTTTAAACACTGAAAGCAGTGAAAAAGAAAAGGATGAAAATTCGATGCCGTGATTGATTTGCCATGATTTACTTTAAAATATTAGTAAAGCAACTTTCTGTCTATGGCTGTTTATTGCATTTATCTACCCATGAGGCAATTTTCTAAATTAAACTGAGATATAGCTGATTATATCTGATTATAAACCATTAAACCAGTTGGTCAATATGTCCAATTGCTTTAAAAGCCTTTTGCATGAACACACTTGGTATTTACTGTAAGCATTTTTAAGCAAAGACATTTATCTGTAAGTGTGGCAGTTCAGTACTTTTCTTTGTTAAACAATCTGGGCTTGGTTTTAATAAATAACACCATAAAGGTATGTGGAGTAGACTTTGTGACAGAGTGAGTCATTCTTTGCCAAGGGTTTGGTTTCAAATTCCATACTGGGAATATTTCCCACACAACCTAAGGCCCATATCTAACTTGTTTAGTTCTACTGCAAAAATCAAGAATCACGTCTTAGGCCGCACACTCTTTACAACTTGAATTACTCATAAGCCAGGCCTTGGTTGACTCTGGCAGGCTGCTTCAACAATATATAGTAGCTGAAAAAAAGAAAGAAAAAAAAAAAAAAAAAAACACACTACAATGAGAGAAAAAAATAAAAAATAAAAAAATAAAAAAACTGTGAGCGTCTCTTGGGGGATCATTTACTAAGCAAACAAATTAGCCTAACAGCCTCAGAATCTCGACTCAAGACACAGTTTCTAGTGATTACAAGTCACAAAAGGGAACAAATCAAACCACAACCTTGCAATCCCTCAAGTTTAAAAACAGGAAGGAAACAAAGACGTCACCACAGACTTGAAAACAGTTAAAAGTGCAAAAAGGTACCACAAAAGACATGTAACACCATCAGCAATTTTATTAACTGCTAGAGCTGCAATTCTGGGTTGAGTTTTGGCACTGATTATGTTCTACTTCTCATTGTTTAACAAGGCCATATTTTTTTAGTTAACATCAACAAAACCGTGCACTTACATATATGCCCACTCAATGTGGGATTTTCTGAGAGATGGAAATGCATGCCTTCATTCACTTAAAGTTATAACCGGTTTCCATATTATGGCAAAGTCTGGCACACATTTAAGCCACAGTGATTCATAACCATAGTCTGTATAGCAAAAAAAAACAAAAAACAACCAACCAACCAAACAAACAAACAAACCCTTTATGACATTGCTCTTTAGTTTTGGACTCTGAATTCTGACGTCTCACTGTTAGCGTCTTGGCCACTGCAATCCTAGTGTTTTGTAACCAGAACTTACCATATCTGGAGAGAGGGTGGAGTGTTAAGTTATAAGCTGACGTTGGCTAACAAGCTGCCTCCAGAAACTGTAATGTTACAATGCACAGACACAAATATCTGCTAATTTGCTAAGACACAGGCTAATAATATACTAGTATTTAACTCTGGCTGAGGGAAAACAAACTTCCTGCCCTGTAACCCTAACAGCTATTTGTCTGATAAATCCATTTAAATGCTCTAAAATGAACAAATAACACAAAAACTGAGGAAAGGCCCGGTTCACAGACTAAAATTAGATGAGGTGAGGCCTCCTAAACACCAATCGGCTACAGTTTTCTTTGTCAAGAAAACTGTCAGTCAAAGCGGTCACACCCCTTTTTCCACTATGCAGATAGACAACTTATTAAAAAAAGGAGAGGGAACTATCCATATAGGCCAAAACTGTTCTTTTTAGAGTTATTATTGCTATAGGGTTGGATATTGTAAAATAAGAGTCTGTGGAGATACACGTGCTTTATATGCCAACCTTGAGGGACTGCTAGAAGAACTGCAATGTTTTGCAGCCATGGGGGCTTGTTTTTTTTTTTGTTTTTGTTTGTTTTGTTTTTTTTGGGGGGGGGGGGGGGGGGGGTTATGAGGGAGGACAGGAAATCTGTGTTGGTATTGTTTTACTCTTTTATCTATCACTACAAAGCCTATATCACACAATCACAAATCTGCTTACAACTTAAAAAAAAAAAAAGGCAATGGCCATTTCATGTTCGGATTTATTCTTTTTTTTTCTTCCCTACAAGAAATAAATAAGGTTCAGGTTGCAATCTAATTTCTACTAAGTAACAAATTACACTCATGCTAAATTTGGAAAGAAATTCGGCTAAAGCATATTTTTCTTCCTGATTAAAAAAAAAAAAAAAAAAATTTAAATGGATGCTTGCAAACACAGCCTTGCTCTTAACACAAAGACAACATGTTTTTATGAGAACTATATATATAGTGCACTTCCAGTGGAATTAGCTTTGGGGTCACAAGATAAGATATCATATTTGTGGTACAGTGTTTATGGCCTGATTACAGAGACAAAAATAGATGCCTTGTGAATATAAAGGCTTTGACTCTTAACCAGTGTTTACGGTAATGGCAGCTTGTCAGTTAAATTGCATCCCCTGGTTCTGATTCATGTGAGAATATTTTGGGGTGGCTATAATCAATTTATGTAAAGTACTCAGTTGAAAAAAGGCAGAGAAAAGGTACCATGCAGTCAAGGTTGCTTCAGAGACAAATGGTCTGTGAATATGCTTTTTAGCTTGTAAGATATAAATTCAGTGAACATGAATCAGAGACACGGCTGAGGCAGAGCAGGGTAGCAGCCACTTTGAATCGTTCAGAGCCCATTTTAAGTAGTCAAGGGATAATCAGAGGCTTAAGGTCACCACTGTCCGCTGCTGCTGTCAGCCTACACATTCATCTAGTCTCATTTTTTTAAATTTGCCTTTCTTCGACTTTCTGTACTTTCCTCATTCCTTCTGCTCACACTTTCTGCTAATGCTCATCTATCATTTTTACTCTGTGTCCTTGAGCTGCATCCTAACAAGTAAGCTACCCAAGCCAGGTGGACCCTCTTCCTGTCCTCTCCCCTGAGATACTGGGCTTCTTGCCCAGACAGTGAGGCAGTATCCTCCCTGGCTACAGGCTGCTGCTCAGTCAGGCCCCTGATGTCACAGGCAAGTGACAAGCTGCTGGCTCTCATAATTTTTTTTTTTTTTAAAAAGAGATGGCTCAGGACAATGCAGTGTTCTGTAGAAAGCAGAAAGCCAGGAGAAATTGATGGTAAAGACAGTATAATGGAGAACACAAACAGTAAGGGATAAAAAAGCAAGCTGCTTCTGAAACATCGCTCAGGACAATACTGCAAGGTAGAGGTAGGGCCCCACTGTGCTGAAGACTAAATATCCAGACTGCTGTATCAGGTTGCTTAGTCATCATTGTAGCAGGGAGTGAATATAGCTCTTAAACATCTTCACCACATGACACTGGCAGATCTGATGAGTAATCTTCCTGAACAGCAATATTGATTTGCCCTCTCACAGACTGAGCTGAGCTATTTTGAGCAAACTAGTTAAGTCTGCATACCAGAGTCATCGCATGCACAACACAAGTAGGATGGCCTAGGGGTCAGAGATGATGCTTTAAGATTATGGTTGGTTTGCCTGACAACTTCCATTCCATATGATTTATATGTGCGATCTACTATCTGATCACCAGGAAAACTGCATTTTAACTCAACTCTTTTGATTCAAATGTGCTGTCTATGAAATGTAATTCTGCATGTTTTTCATAATGTAATTATTCACCTGAAAAACTGGCTGTTACCTGATGTAGGAGAGACTTATAGAATTTGGGTAAATAAGGTAACACTAAATCAGGTATTGCCAGAAAAGGCTGCACTCATACCGACAGGTCACATGGAGCTTTCACATAACATCACACTCACCTAATTTCATCAAAGAGGCAAGGAGGACCCATAATGAGATTTCAAACGGGACCCGTACGTTTTCGTAGTTCAAGTCTAGCACAGGGAAAGCCTTTCCAGTGTTGTTGTGACTGCCATGGTCAGTCGCTTTGTGGCCGCCCGAGTGTGCCGTGGTAGGAGAACGCTGGTCGGAGCTGGCAACAGCGAGGGTAAACACGGAGCCCTCCAGAAACACTAAAACCATCACCAAGAACAGTCCACGAAGCCGGCCCGAAGACCCGTGTGACACAGTCCTGGAAGGCATTATTGCTGAAAAATAAAGGCGACCTTGAATGAAAATGAATACGAGTTTGTTTGGGGTTTTTTAACAAGTCAGCTTGAAAAACCGGGCAAGTTTAAGGAAGTTGTGCCAGTTATCACTTCGTAGTGTCGCGTTAGTTAAAACTCCTCAACCGTAGAAGATTCTGACAGTCAGTTCGTCAAACTGACACTGAACCAAAGCGAAACCGAACCAGACCCCTCATTATGTCAGTTAACGTTAGCTAGCTAGACTTCTTCGCTTGTTGTAGCCAGGTAAACAGCCGCTTCCAGCACAGGCCGTTGTGGAAAGAAAGCAGGAAACGCCAAGATGCTGAAAGAGTGTCGTTTTTTCTTTTACAACAGCCCAGTAACCTCAGTTGGTCTTCATAGCGGCGTTTCACAAGTTTGTCCGTTTCCTTGTCATTGACTATCAACGTCTTCTTCGGTGGAAGACGTCATCGTTGATGCTGGAGGTAAACGAGGCACAGCGGCATCCCTTCAGCGTCTCCTCTCTCCCCCTCCTACCTAAGACACTCGTCCGTGAGGCGGCCGTGCTCAGATACTGACCTTGAATAGAAGCTACACGGCAGCTGCCACATTATGTGTTCGCCGTGTGCCCCGACTACACCAACTTTTTTATATTAACCTCCGTGTGTTCCGCATCTCAACGGTATGTCCGGAGAGACTAGACCCTGTGTTGAGCTCAGACGGAGGATGCGGGGGGTGGGGGTACTTGTGCGTGTGCTCCCCCTCTGCCTCGGAGGCTTTTTTCCTGGGGTGTCAAACCAAGTGGCGACTTGACTTGCCTGCAGCTGTATTATAGCCTCATACAGCCTTCAAAAAGCACACCCTTTCGCGGAGCTTTAGTGGGTGGGATGAGGAGTAGTGAAAAGTGGGGTGGGGGTGGGGCGTCCGCGTATAGTGACACCTATAGGAAAGGAGGTTTAAGGTGTGGGATCTCCACAGCGTTTCTCCTCTGCACGCCTACTCTTGAATGGGTTGTGTGGAGCCTGATATTGTTGGCATGTGGGTGCAGCTGGGAGGCCAAAGATCAGGGTTAACTACAAACAAGAGTTCAGAAAGCATTGTTCATTAGGGATGCTTCAAATAAAACCATACTGTGTTGTGCTTTTGCCTTAAGCCAAATAAAATCTGGGGACGCAATTTTAATTCTCAATTGAAGCATGGTGAGCAGTGATATTTATAATACATAATTAGTAATGTGATAGCTGCATAGTGAGGGGTCAGTGGTCAATTTCAGCTGCCAGCTGCAGCCCACAGAGGTCTCAATATGCCATTCAAGGACGCATATCTAGAGTGCATGCTTGCTATTGTGAGAGATGTAGTTGTAAAAAAAAAAACTCTCTCTGTGGGAGTGGCTATGGAAGCTACTGGCTTTGCAAGTTACAAATAATGACTCAGCACTTTTCTAGTGATTTTCCAAACACACCTGTCAGATTTAGCAACATGTAATTTCCTGCTGCATCGCAACGGTTGCTTCTGTTTGAGTTTCAAACCCAGTCTTTCTGTGCTTAAAGGATACCCTGATGGAGTTGACACACGACCCTGAGTGCATAAAGAAAGCTAGAAGGTAGTTCATTTTTGTCAAATGGACGAATTACAAAAAAAAAAAAAGACTAAAGAACCAATCCATAAAATTTGCGGTAGATTGTTTGTTTTTTTAAAACTTGTTTACTTTTTCACTTTTTTTCTAAAGAGTCACAAAAGTTAGGTCACGCTAAAACAGGAAATGAAAAGCGACATGAGCTGATTGTACATTTGCGCTCATGTAACTGGACATTTAGATAAGAAACTTTCCAGTAAAAAGAAGATGTTAATTTTCTACGTCC
This sequence comes from Pelmatolapia mariae, assembly GCF_036321145.2. Lineage (NCBI taxonomy): Eukaryota > Metazoa > Chordata > Actinopteri > Cichliformes > Cichlidae > Pelmatolapia > Pelmatolapia mariae. Next base: position 64,225,316 of record NC_086236.1, read on the forward strand.
AACCTGCAAAACAAAAGTAAATTAGATCACGTCTAGTCAGAATGATTGTGAGTGTGCCATTAATAAGGTATGGTTACTGCTGATAACAGTGTACTGCATTACACCCACCACTTAAACTCTGTTTCAGTCAGAGTTCAGGTAACAGTGTCTGTGCTGTTTGTCGCTTATTTCTTAATATCTTTATAACACTTTCTAACTATAAGGCGTTGGTTTTTACAGCTCTTTGTTGTAGTTTCTATGGCGCTTCATGGTTTCTACCACACTTACTTACATCAGGGGGACCACAGAGCCTGCTTCTGCTTTACTGTGGCTAACAGCCTTTGTGGTGGCAATAGATTACTGTGCGTTAATCACTGATTTCTTCTCTGGTACTAAAAGTATACATTAAATACTATGTGTATGTACTACTGATCTTTGTAGGATGCTGTAATTGGTATTAGTATGCAAGTTTTAAACACAAAATATTTGGTTTTGTCCCAGTAGGGGAAGCACAGATAATAAACACTAAATACTGATGACTAAATTTAATTTAGCTGTGTTTGGTTTCAGTTTTCTGGTTACTTGGATTGGTGGCTCACTCTCACACTGTCACAGTTTATTAATAAGCCACTAATAATATTTCCACTTCTTTTCTTATTATGCATATTGAATGAATGTCTGCTGTGAGGAAATTTTATTTTCTTTGGAACTAACAAGCACATCCATTAGAGGATTTACTATACATGATGATTGTTTTGAATATAAATACTTTCATCACTCTTTCCACTGCAAATGCAGCAAAGGCTGTTTTGTATATTATGTAGTATGGAGCTGGATGTCTGTGTAGGTTCTCAGTCATCCATTCATGGTACTCTTAAGAGCTTGAAAAAAGAACATGGACTTTTTAAAGTTTCTGAAGACATCTCACCTCACCAGAAATCCACAAAGATGCACAGAAAAAAAAGTCAGATACCAACTAGGGAGAAACAGAATGACAAACCAAACAACATTGCCATTGCTTATGTAGCAGGTTTGTTTAAGAAACTGAGGAGAATTTTCTCCAACCATGACATCCCCGTGCACTTCAGACCCAGCCACGCCCTTAGACAAAAATGTTTTGTCAACTCAAAGACAAAACTCCCAAATACAAGCTAAACAATGTAGTGTGTGCCGTGCAGTGACAAATGTCTAAATAGCAGATTGCAAACAGCCACTCCACAAGTGCATGGACCAATAAGACAGATGTTTTGAGAGAGGAGTAAAAGAGGCCATCTATATCCACTGTGGATGACCATTGCTGAACAGAGGTGGTGGCTTACAACACCAGCTATTAGCCACCTGCATACAATGCAGTCCTGAGATTCAGTCCAGGCGCTTCATACCTTGCCTCAGGTGACTCCAATCACACACATGGTATAGTGAGGCAAGGTCTTACTATGGTCTCCCCCCCAACCCCTGATGATTGTAATTGTCCACGCCTTTTTTCTCACCTTGACTCGCGATGACGCACATGATCAATAGTAGATCAATGACCTCCTCCAAAGGGGAAAAACCTCACTGGGCACCATTTGTTTTTAGAATTGAAGAAGGCTCTTGGATGAGAGGTGAAACGTCTTCACAAACTTGTTTTTTTTTCATGCTCCTAAGATTTAAAACAGGATGTCAGTTTTCATTTTATTTACTTTTAGCAGCTAAATTCATTACAGCAATTGTGCTGAGCCACAGATAGCGGGTGAGAGAGAAGCTGAGTTTATTGATTTGCTAGTTGTATTTATAGTAATAGTTAGAGCAAGCCTGAGGATTCACTAAATGCACTTTTACTGCGTGGATTCTATTTTCAAATTTGTTTTCTATTCTAAAATTCAGATTTAGTCACTTTTAGAGAAGAGCAAAAGCAACAGAAACACACTGATTAATTCAAAGCCCTTAAGTGTTTGTAAAATTAAAGACTGCAAATTAATCAGTGTGCTCCTGCCCCCTTTGTCTTCTGAGAGATTGCTGTCCTTGAGAAGCAGCGAAGTTAGACACATTTAGTTGGAAGAAGTCTTGAAGCCTTGTTTTACTGGTACTACCCAATTGATTATACACTGTAATTTCTGACAACTTTTAATTGTGTAATAATTAAATTATTGCTATGAATATGAATGTGTACAAACATCTGTACATCTTTACTGATGTAAACAGTAAGTAGTGTTGTTATTCTTGGTATTCAAAAGTCAGACTCTGCAACAGAACATACCATATGAAGCATGACTTTCTGAAACAACTTGTAAATTAACTCCCTACAAAAACAGCAGTGACCTTTTATAACCGGTCAAGGTTAGAACTAAATTCATAACCTTTATCTGCCCTCTTTAGCTCTGTTGTGGTAAAGCTTGGTTGCCAAAAGCTTTGCTGTGTGAACCCACATTTCTACACCATGATTCCAAATGTCATCCAGCCCTTGGAGAAAATAATAGTGGGCAGGGTGCTGTGGTTAGCAGATATGAGGGAAATTACCCAGGAAGACGGTGCTAGCCACATGGCCAGCCTATCGTACTGATGCTGAAACTAATTATAGCAAATAGATTATGTGCTTTAAGGCCACATGAACTGGAAGCCCTGGTGGTTCAGTGCTGTAGTTAAGGCAACTTTACACCATACAGCTGAAGCCAAAAATTCTAATATGATCAAAGATAAATTGTACTTGACTAAAATAAATCCTGTGCCTGAGGAAAAGGGAGCTACATATTGAAAGCGTTTCATCTAAGATCAGGCAAAAACAATTTTATTGAACTCTACTGACCAAGCCTGCAGTCCAAAGCTTGTTTGCTTTTTCTTTTTGGGAGACCTTCTTTCATATACTTGTAGCTAAAGAAAGTACAGTCTCAATGATAGAAGTCAATTTTTCTTCTTCTGAACTGTGCAATTACACAATTTTCAATCGTAAAACTCCACCAGCTCACCCTGACACTAAAATGGTTTATGTATCTGCTTTGAAGTTTCTATTTTCTGCGTTTATCTGCATGGCGCTACTCACTCTGCTTTTACCCGCAAACCACTTAATGTGGAGCAAAACAAGTCAATTACTGCCAGGCAGCATTTGAACCTCTGAAAAAAAAAAGCTGCAACTTTTACCATTTCCACTGGATTTAAAAACAAGGCAATTGACAAGTTTAATGGCTACTTTTTTGTTTGTTTGCGTTCATTTGGGGGGGAAATGACTCCAGTATAAAACCCTCAGATATGCACAACACAAACAGAAAAAAATGAATAAATCCCTGTTCATCTGCAGTTTACCAAAGGTCATATTGGGTTAGAAAATCACATAACAAATTCAGAGAAGTTTAGCTGTAAATTACTGTCATAATAAATACTCAGAAGCTGTCTGCATCACTGTTGCAGTCCTGGCTTCGGGCTGACCACTAATAAAGTGGCTTTGCAGTACAGGCTAGCAGGATCCACTGCTGTCACCTTCAGGATTTGTAAAGCTTCACCAGCGGCAACCTGGAATGAGACTTAGAAAAATAAATGGTGACATGATGCCACCTGGTATAAGCTGTGTAAATGATGACGAGCTCTGACAGCATGTTTGCCAGCAGGGATAGTGGCAAAATATTTTGATGGCTTGAATCGCACTCTGTTAGAGAGAGGTAGTTATTTAAGGATTCTCTAGGCTAAGAGCCATTTCTGAGATTGAGCTGAAGCATCTGGATAATGTCCAGTTTCTCCCCCCCCCCCCTTTGTCTGCTTCCTCTCTCTCCCAGAGTGCCCTTTGCTTTGAACCTTTCCCCCCATTTGCTGAAAATATTATTACTCTAGCTAATGCCAAATCACATCATGTATAATAAATATATAGTAGCTCTTGTGGGGCACCTGTGTCCTTGGGGTATCATTTCTGATATCTTACATTAAGCCAAAATTCTCATTATGGCCATGTGGTCATGGCATGCTATGGTTCAGACAGTGACTGTAATGTCTGTGTAATCTGGTGACTGATCAGAATCCACATGACCAATATAACATAGATGGTTGAAGCAGATTACTGTAACTCGCAGCACGCGCTGTTGGAAACAATCATTGTAAGATGACCAATAATTACTGTAGTACAAAGCATGGAGAAATATCACGTACAGCCAACCGGTGGTGATACTTATTTTAACAAAAGGTTTGGAATAAATTCTGTCCAACACTGTTGGAGAAAAGAGTAACAAAAAAAGTCTGATTTGATCCTTTAATATCATTTTTAGCCTTCTAACTTAGCATGAAATAAAACACATAATCTCCCTCCACAGTGGCAATCTTGTCAACGTTGTTCACTTTGTTTTAGACATTGTTTTTTTTTTTTTTTGTTCATATGCGTTTTTTTAAATGATGATTTCATTTATAAAGGGAAAAAGTTAAAACTTATCTGGCCCAATGTGAAAAAGTGGTCATGTCACTTAAACCCGATAACTACTCGTGACACCCTTGGCAGCAAGGACTACAATCACATGTTTGTGATAACTGGCACCAAATCTTTCACATTGCTGTGGAGGAATTTTGGCCCACTTTTCTTTGCAGAATTGTTTTCATTCAGCTAGATCAGGGGTGTCCAACTCCAGGCCTTGAGGGCTGACAGGTTTTAGGTGTTTCCTTGATCAAACTCAGGTGTGGTTGAAATTCAGGGTTGAACTGATGGCTGCCATGAGAGCTATGAATTCTGCTTTCTACCAGAAATAGTAGAGAGCAGAATTCATGGTTCTGTCAATTACAGCAAGTCATCAAGGTCCCGAAACAGCAAAGTAGCCCCAGGCCATGACACTAACACCACCATGTTTGACTGCTGGTATGATATTTTACACCAGATATATCAGGACTCAAACTTCCATCTCGTCAGTCCACGGAATATTTTCAAAAGTCTTTTGGCAAATGTAATATGAGCCCTTGCGCTCTTTTTGGAAATCAGTGGTTTTTTCGCCTTGGCACTCTCCCATGGATGCCATTTTTGGGCAGCCTCTGTCTTATTATTAACTCATGAGCACTGACCTTAACTGAGGCAAGTGAGGCCTACAGTACTGTTGTTTTGGGTTCTTTTGTGACCTCCTGGATGAGTCATTGCTGCACACTTGGAGTAATTTTGGTCCACTCCTGGGGAGGTTTACCACTGCTCCAAGTTTTCTCCATTTGTGGATAATAGCTCTCACTGTGGTTTGCGGGAGTATCAACGATTTAGAAATGGCTTTGTAACTCTTTCCAGACTGACAGATGCCAGTGACTTTGTTTCTCAACTGTTTCCTGTGTCACTTTGTCAGACAGGTTCTGTTTACAGGATTTCTTCACTCAGCAGGTGCTGCAGTATTCAGGCCTGGGTGTGACCTGTGAAACTGAACTCAGCTTTTCAAAAAATGTGGTTGAAAGCAGTAAATTCATGATTTAAAAGGCTTTTTTTCACATAATAAATTAAAACGACATGTTGTATTTGCTTGGCTTGTCTTTCTCTAATATTAAAACTAGTTTGATGAAATGCGACAATTACGCAAAAAATTAAGAAATCAGGAAATACTTTGTCACAGCACTGGATGGTCAAATACATGACATGACAGCAACAGTTATGTTGGTGCCACATAATATATATTACAGTCTTATTAAGTTACTTGTTATTCTTACTTGTTATTCTCTGGGCTTCAGAGTTTCTCACACATCTCAAAAATAAAGAAATATATTATGAAATGGCCAGATTAAGAAAATGCAGTGTATGTGAATCTAGATTTGCAAGAGAATCAGCAGTACTGAGAATAATGGGTGTATTAGTGGGAGGTGCTGAGTAACAAAAGCCCATGTATCAGGTGTGGTAGATGGCAGGGCTTTGTCTTGTTCAATGAAGCAGGCTAATTCGACACAGACCTCCAAACTATACATGTGCAGTAATTGTATTGGTAAGGTATATTTTAAGGTTTTGTCACTTCTGAGTAGTGATGGGAAAAGCGGGGCTTAGACATTTTCAAGCAGTTGTGTTGGAAAGGTTTAAAAACAGTCTGACATCCATCTCCACAGTCACGCCTACTGGCCTGCTGTTGTCATATCTTGATAATGACATTCTGTGAAACAGTGACGCAGACGAGCATTGCACAACACTAAACAAGGCTGCTTATTATATATACCAGATCAATAATTATGGCTAATACGTGCTTTGGAGAAATCGTCATACAAACAAAGAAAGACCATTTTGATTGTTCAAGCCAGCAAGCTGTGACTGTAGTAGACATCAATTCTGTGCACTGCACAACCAAGCAATTTAGAAAGCAAACTAGATGAAGCAAAGACTGCTGTGTTTATCGTGATAAGCACACAGGTTTGCCCCCAGCCCTGAAAAAAAAAGGCAAATCCAAAGTTTGGGTGTGTTTGGCTGATTTTTGAGGATTTGTGTCAAAACAGCTTCAGTTCAGTAATTCAAAGAGAAATATTTTAAATAAACAAATGCCTAAATGTGTTTTGCTTCTTTAAAAATGAATTAAAAGGTAACATTCATTAAGTTATCACAGGCTAATTCTAACTATTTGGAACAGCCTATTTCACACTGACCAATACTCTTTAAATGTGAGTAGTCACGGTTCAGAGATTGCTTAAGGGAGGATGAAGAAATTTTCGTTAATGTTTTTACAACTTAGAGTGCTGTGGGTGCCTTATCTTGTGACATGGCCTTGATGTTTTATTCACTCTGCGGGAGGTTTTGATTACACTGAATCTAGGCCCTGAGGCCTGTACCATGAAGCAGGCTTTTGGCTAATCCAGGTAACTTCAGCGGTAACCCTGAATTTTCTGCATTGGCAAGTTTAGACCCTTATTGGGGGTGCTCTAGCACCTCTAAATTTCACCTCAGCACCCCTAAAAAAAGGATACAGCAGACTTTGCATGCTTCGATAGCCACGTTTGTTGTTAATAAATCAGATTTGCATTGCTGTTGGAAAAAGGAGATGAAGAGACAACTGACACAAATCGGTGTTGCAGATTTAAAAGGAACTTTACGTTAAAGATTAACAAGAAAGACTGCAAACTGTTCGGATTGCATTAAAACAGGGTAATTGCTGTGACTCAAAAAGTGTCTGCTTATTTGTTTACTAGATAGTGTTAAGGAAGTTAGCTAACGTAGGCCTGATTGCTAGAGATTACTAGCTAATTTGTTTAGTTTGTTAAAGTTTCTTATTCTGGGCTTCATTGTTCATTTACAAGCACAGAAGGAAACCCTGAGCTATAGTAATTCTTTCCCCCTCATTGTTAGTCATGTTGTTTTTATTTAAATGAACAGGGGGAAAGCTAAATCCAGGTGAAAGCAAGGTGGTTACCTCTAATTTCAATGTCAGTAGCCCATGTTATAAATTGATAAGAGTCAATTTATGGCTTTTATTGGGTTGTAAAATCTTTTTCCATGACAGCACAAAGAGGGAGAGAGAGCAGGATAAAGACAGGAAAGAGAAAGAGAGAGGGGGAGAGGTAAGAGTGGAGATGTAGTCAAAGTCAAATCCATAGTAAAGTCAAGGCACCCTCTGTTTGCCCACATTCATGATGATGGATTCACATCACTAAGCAGTGTGTTATACTGTTACCAAATGTGGATTCTCCCCAACCTCTTAATAACAGGGTGGAGGGAGAGAGAGGAGAGACATGGTGCCAAGAGGAGGAGGAGGAAAAACAATAACCCTTTAGCCAAAAAAGAATCACAAAATAAGTTTAGATGCTTTCATGCAGCACACTTTAAAACCTGTCAGTGGACAATCCACGTATGATAACATATTACAAGATTCACTTTGGATGGCTGCCACTACACTGAAGGCACAGAACACATATCTGTGCCCCATGGAGCCATGGTCGTTTATCTTTTTCTGCCTTACATACCACACCTCGTCAATCAGTTAAATTAATTTGACTTTGAACTATTGAGAAGCTAAAGCGATTTGCACGTCTGCTTTATTAAGCTATGGCGCAATAACGTTAAATGCGAGGTGGCGGCTGCACATTAGAGCCCCAAAACTGCATTTACGTTCACTTTTAATACCAAAGGTGAGCAACAGTAACCTAATAAAGCAGGCGTGGAAACTGCTTTAGTTTGTTACCTCGATGAGAGGTGAACCACCATTGTGGCGAACAAAACCAAGGGTTAACCCTGGCGTTACCGAAATATTTCGTGTTTTCCCTTGTCCAGGTATCTCAATTCTTAAATGTGCACATCGCCAAAGTGCTCTTTATGCTGAAAATAAGCTGCTCCGGAGCAGGTTGTTTAGCCTGATCAACAAGTAGGAATGAATTCAGCGTTTTATGATCAATCAGTTCTCCGAAAACAGCGTCACCATTCCAGGAAGATCCCTTGGAGAGCTCCGTGTGCAGACAAGTTTCCTCGTGTCTCCCTGACGATCAATAAGAAATAATTAGGGTCAGCTTTATTATTTGAGTTTCTAATTTTTAGATTTATTTCTAAATTTCTACAATCAGTAATTCGGTTGCAGGTGTTGGGGTAAGTGAATCCGCATAACGGAAAGATACCCTGGGCATGTTGAACTACGGGCCCTGCCCTGGAGCAGCAGGTTCACAGCTTAAGTTACCACGACGATGTTTCGCGGTTAGAAGTCAACTACCTTCATTGTTCAGAAAACATCACGTGATCGAGGAGTTTCGACAGGTGGTTTACCTGCCGAAACTCCTCGATCACGTGTGAATTGGGCGTTTGGAACCACAGTCCGGAGGAGTGTTTCAAAACATCAGCGATTTGGAAGCTCGACACAGCATCGAGTACCCCATCCCCTGAGTGTTTTTGCTCCTGTAGGTGCTGCTATGGTAAAGGAAACAAAATGATCTCTTCTAGGCAACATGAGTCACAACACTCATTAACTGATGACTTGGGGCTGTATGTTTCTCTGAGTGGTATGTCTTAAACTTAATTAAAAAAAAAAAAAAATCATAATAACAACAAAAACTGGTGTTAAAACAGCACCAGTTGGCATACTGCTTCATTTTATTTGTGCAGATTACACTTCTTCAAGAATCGTTCATGTATACCATAAATGATTTTATGCTGTTCATGATATGTGCAATTCTAATTCTTCTCTGTTTCTCTTTGAAATCCCAGTCAAGCTCTAATTTAGGGCACTAGCTTTTGTTGATTGACTAGAGCACGGGTGTCCAACTCCAGTCCTTGAGAGCTACTGTCCTGCAGCTTTTAGATGCGTCCCTACTCCAACACAGCTGAATCAAATGGTTGAATTACCTCTTCAGCGTCCTATCAAGTTCGGCGAAGGCCTGGTAACAAGCCATGTATTTGGTTCAGGTGTGTCGGAACAGGGATGCATCTAAAAGCTGCAGGACAGTAGCTCTCGAAGACTGGAGTTTGACAACGCTGCACTAAGAGGCCAACTTCAGCCTCTTCCCTCCAACATTACTTAACTGTTTAGCCTCTTCTGCTGCTCACTCGTTTCTCTTCTTTCAGTGATTACTACCAGTATGGAGAATATATTTCATCATACAGTTTAATCTAAAAATAAAAACCTGTTTTGACTCACTCTAATCACCTTCAAATGACACAGAAACCCAATGTCAGCATTTTCTGCAAAGCAGTGCATGTTCAAGTGTCCGACTGAAGGTGGCGACATCATTCAAGGAATACAGATACAGCTTTCAGGGAAAACTCTGTTAGGATACATGAGCGTGAGCTTAAAAAATTATTGGGGAAATTGGAATAATGATGTTTCTATAAGTTTAAACCAGTAAATAAGGGGTCTGTGAAGACAGATGTTCAGTACTATACACAGCTGATGTATGTATAATAGTGATGAAAAGCAATGAAAAAATCTCTGAGCGAAGACATGCTTCAAACAAAGATGCACTTCAAATCTAACTGGTATATGTCAGTTTCAGGTGTGAAGCGTGCAGCCTTACCCAAAAAGAGAAACATCACATTGTATTTCCCCCCCACACACTCTTTTAATAAAAGGGTTTCTGTGCACCAGAGGCAGACTCTGCTCTGAACTATCAGCTCAACATTTCCAAAGCGCTCCTCTCTTTGTGTTCCAGGCGGACCTTTTGGCTCTGGGGCAAATCATAAGTCTTACCTCATTTCCATGAAAGGTGCGCTCAGTCAGCGATTCTGCTCAGGTCACATCTGGTAACACCCGGAATAGAAAAGGGGGGATGGGGGAGAGGACCACTTTGAACCTCATAGCAGGCGGCAAAATTAAGTATTCCACTGCTTATACAATGCACTTGCCATATTTAATAAAGGCTGGCTGCTTGAGTGATAATGCATCCTGTTAAATTTAAGGAATACAGATGGATCATCTTGTGCCTGTGGTTTATTTTATAAGGGAAGTTTTGTTCACGAGTATAAAAGTGAGTTTTTTACTTGACCTGTAGAGGGCTCACACTGATTTCAAAGTGCAGTTTTGCCTGTGAACATCTGCTAGACTTATGACTTCATCTTAAAGGCCAAGGATGAGTGACACACGTAGTAAATCACTTACTCCAGGCTGCACGAGCCAAGGCCAGCTCCGATATGAGCTGTCAGTACGTCAGCGCTCTAAAGGCTGAAAAAGAGAAAACCATGAACACACAGGGTGTAAGAAAAAATGCATTAATTTTCCTTGTCTAATCAAATAAATATTGTAAGTTTTCCTCTTTAAAAATATTCTCTCCACTCACAAATTTGTTGGTGTTTAACAATGATTTAACTCAACCTTTGCACTCACAATCTCCAAGCATGAACACTAATCATCCTCTCAGCTGGTTACCGCCAGTCACAAAGAGTTGTTTCAGCATGTACCTTTGCATGGTGGGTCTGTAATTCACCGCCAGAGTTTTCATGTATAATTTACCACCACAAGAAATTCTTCTTCCATGTATTATTAAATAGAATAACCAGTCATTTGGACTAGGAGCTTTTTATTCTGTGCAATTATGACCACACTGTACTGACTATTCTGAGAGTTTAAGAGTAGTGAACGTGAGTAGGAGGTCTAGAGACATAATAGAGTGAAATTCATACTATTACTCTATGGTTGTTTTTGCAGCTACCTGTAGTAGTTTCAACATCCGTTGTTAGAAAGGCTATGTTGCTCACACAGGTGAGCATGACGATGTATTTGGTGTTAAATAAATGCAGGTAGCTGCTCTGATTGGCTGCAGATGTGCCCCAGGGTTGCCTTCAGCCCATCTGAATGTAAATTTCCCAATGGGGAAAAAAGTGCTGTTGCAGATTTAAAACTTCAACGTGATTTTTCAGAATATTATGAATTTTTCACACTGTAAAAGGTTTTTTTTCTAATACAGATGATTTCTATAACTTTAGCCCGAGTTACTGAAACATGAAGGCAGGATAGTTAAAAAATTATATTCATCTATTCCTGAAATGTTCACCCCCTCGAGGGTTACTTATATGCTGATTTGCAGCTTCCTATTTTTAATCTTGGACTCTACTGGAGTAGATTTGCATGAGTCACAGTTGGATACATTGCTTATTTTGCTTATACTGGACCCTCAGTCCATCCACTGTGTGAAAAAAAGCCATTTTAGCTTCAAGCCAACTTTCTGTTTATTTGCTGTCCATTTGAAACAGAAGGTTTGAACAGCAAGTGGCTGGGGCTTCTTTCTGTGCTTGAGATAACATTATAAAGGATAACTCCTCATAAAACTCTAAGGGTAGGGAAAAAAATGTCAGAAACAGAGCATAAGAGCAGTCTGATATAAACTGACATTTGCTCACTGTTACAGGAAATCTTAATAGGTCCAGTTTAAGACTGATCAGCCAGCAGTAGCATGCTTCCTTGCCATCTTGATGGAATGCAAGGGGATGCAGACCTAGACTGTATAAAACAATGACTGTGACATCAGTCATTATATAGTTTTGGATGTGCATTTTGAAGCCACACTGTTGCCATGTTTGTTATATGGTATCAGAAGTCATAATTTATCGCCTAATGCCAGAAACCTTGGTCAGCAAGGTTGAGACATCTGCTTTAATTAGAGCTAATTAACAGAGTAATACAATACTAGAGTATTATCCACTAAACTGAAGAACAAACTTATTGTAGCGCAAATGCGGTCAGGTTTTGATATTCAGATAATTCCATTAAAAATGCTGCTAAAAGTCCCAACAAACATGGTGGAAAGGTCAGTTTCAGTAACTTTAATTAGCCGCGGCCTTGCAGATCAGGGGCAGACCAGGGGCATGACTAGAACTGATTAAAACTATTAAGCTACTAAAGTAAGATTATCATTTTTACTTAAAGTAAAAATAAAAACTAAATACTTTTCACACTTTGCAGACTAACTGTCCATCAAAATGTTGTGTTTAAATTCTTATGCAGCTCCACTTTTCACATTATATATCTCCAATAGCATGCAGCGCAACACATGATCTTGAAAATCATGGTTTGTATATCACTTTTCTAGATTTATTAGATATTTCTGACTGACCACTTCTGCTACATTTTTGGTCCGCTCTGTAAAATCCTGGAAACACCAATTTGATGTTTTAGACACCAAATTGTTACAGCTATGAGTCAAATTAGCCACACCCCTTATTCCAGTATCGGGATGGATGAGTTATAAAACAAAAGATTTTCCATCCCAGGGAGTAAATGAGGCCAGTCTCAAATAGCCACTAGAGGAACTGCAGTACTCGTCACTCTCAGTTTCATTTTTCAGTCCTTAAGGTTGTTGTTTGATGCAGACTGAGTGTAGAAGACAACTGAACACCTACATACCTGATACTGGGTAGGACTGAGCATATACTAAAGCTTCCTAACACACTAGCATATGTACTGCTGCAAATGTTAGCTTGTAATTGGAACTAAATTAGTGAGTTGAAGTAAACATGTAAAGTAAACACTTTTTGCCAATAATGCAAACACTTCGATGGGAATAAAAGCAAATTTTATATCTTTGGACACTTTTTATGCTATGTCGTATCATACCACAGAAAAGCAGTGTAATGCCTTGGCTTCACTCGCTCCTTTCCCAGAGGCATTTGGTTTTAGTCCTGCCCTACATGACATGCTTTCTGAGTGGGTAGAAAAGGCTGTAATTTACATAGTGATGAGACTTTTTATGACTGAATGTATCTCGCTCATATACAGACTTGGGTTTTTGGGCCACTGCAGCATGATACCATATATTTCTTTCTAAATACCGTTACTCTTATGTAAACTGTCATTTACTGTTTCTTTGCTAAATATGCCACCATGCTCCATCAGCCTCTTTAATCAGTGCAAAGCTTCTCAGTTTTAAACAGTGCCACTGTAAAGACTCAGCTCCAGAGGTCACTGCCACTGTGCCCTGTGCTGAAACCACATGAACACGAACACAATGACTGTCAAGTCTATAAAAGGAGCAGCTCATTGTACAGAAAGAACCACAAACTTTATCTTTACCCTATTTTCAGTGCAGGAATGACAAAAATATAGCTGTTCATAAAATATGCAGGAAGGTATTGTAGTTCTCTGAAAGTTTCTATTTAAGGGAGCTGTGGGACTTATTGGGGCATGCTCAAACTGAATTATAAACTCACTGATACAACATGATGACTTGTTTCATGAGCTAGGGAGAATGTGGAATAGTGTAACCCTGCCTGTGAACATATATAGTACATAGACAGAGCCAGGAAGAGCCAGTACAGCATAGGCCAAGCCACATCCTTCCTGGCTATCTTTGTCCACTTCACTATAGATCAGAATTCTGCTTCCTGAGCAGTTATTATGTGGGAATCGCCACAGAGCATCAATGCATGTCCTTTTATTTCAAATAAGACGCATATAAGCAGGAGAGCTCTAAATAGTTGCTTCCATGCTGAAGTAACTGTAATACAAATTCAAATACAGTGAATGTAATTTCACTGAACTGTAACAGACACAGGAACTGATATCAATGTGATTGTGATGTTTTTATTGTAGAAAGCATATCATGAGCAGAAAGATCAGTCAAAGTCATGACACAGCATTCTCAGAAACAGACAGCTTTGGTTTCACTGCATTAAGAAAAAAAAACTTTCCATGGCCGGCAATCATTAACATTATTCACTGTTTAAAAATATAATCAGCCAAAGAACTGTAATTTCTCAATTTTTTAAGAGTGCACAGAGTGTTATATAAACTCTTTTACCACATGTAGAAACCCCTGTACACTAACTTTTCTTGTTCCCTTCACTTTCCAGTTTGAACATGTATGATATGGAGGGATTATTGTCATGGGAAAAAAGCTACTTTAAATGATTGTATTCATAAAGAGTGATTTTTAGGGCTTTGACAATCCAGGAGAGGAGCTTAAAAGAGTGATAATGAAATCATCTGTAGCCATCTGTGGTTAATTTGTTATGCTGATGAAATAACAATGAGGGTAGACCTGAAGGGAGACATTGAAATCATTGTCTCAGCACATGAATTAACTAATGTTTTTAAAAAACTATCACTAGCAATCCAACATGAGTAACCTACATTTGGCAAACAGCAAACCTAACTTGATAATATATTTATCATTGTATATATTTTCTTCTCTTTTTGAAACTTTCTCTAGAAACCCAAGAGATGGTTGTGCTGGAAAATCCCACTAGATCAACAGTTTAACCTCCTAAGACCCAAACTCTTTCATGGCATGCATGTTTAATTTCTCTTTGCTATTTGGGTGATTGGGACCTGATGAATGTAAAAACAAAGAATTACCCGATTTTCTTTACCTGATTTTTGTTTCTGAGAAAAATGAAATCCACATATGAAGACATTCGCTTTAAATTTTGATAGAACAGTGGCAGTATAATGTCCTTGTAATTGGATATCAGACCCTTGTAGAGCAAAATGTAGTATTTTGGTCTAGACAACCCAAAATATGATGTCCATATATGTGGACGCCAGGTCCTAGGAGGTTAAAAAAAAATACTCAGCAACTCTGACCTCAACAGCCATGCCAGATTCAAAGTCACCTTACTTCTGCTGCTCAGTTTCAACATCAACAGATTATCGTGATCATATCTACTTGTCTAAATGCACTGAGATGCTGCCATCTGACTGATTACATATTTGCGTTAATGAGTTGAACAGGAGCAGGAATACCTAATAAAGTGGCCCATGAATGTACTGTATGTAGGGTGATTTTACTGTATTGAATGATATTCTTTGTTTAATGATATTTAGTTTCACATGTATAATTTCAAATCCTAAATAAATCCTTCATATTTCATTTTTGCATCTGAAAAACTTTTTACTCTATAGTAGACTCACAGTTTGTTTGTTTTTTAAGTCAGTAAAGCTTTGATGAATGCACAAAACCATTTAGGGACTAAGTCTTGCAAGAATGGAAAAAGGTTTTCATTGATTGGTCAAAATGACTGACTTTTCATATTTTGACATGTTAAACGTGTTTTGATTATTTTAGCATGTTTTGAACATGTGAGTCTGTTATAAGAAATGCCTTAACTGTTTTGAGAAGTGCATTAAGGGTGGTCAGAAAAGATGTTCTCAATGTGCAAAGTGCATCGAAGTGATTGAGAAAAACAGCAAGAACAGGTTGATTTAAATGTAAACATGGATCTATATACTCTGCACTTTTACTCTTGTTATGACCACGTAGACTGAATATCTTCCAAAACATGAAACTCAGTCCAGACGACAAGCTACACGAGTCCAAATATGTGCATGTGCATATATGTGGCTGTATAGACCGTGTTCTTACTTATCTACAGCTCTCCGAGCACATGGATGCATGCATTTCTATTTGCCCGTCGTTTCACATGCGTGCTCACCCCTGCTGCCCTCGAGCAGAACCAAGAATGTCAAGAGGCTGTGGAGGCAGTGGCTGCGTGGGGAGCGTGACTCAGCGTGGACAATGATAAGGAAGGACAGCTTTGCAGCAGCTGGGCACACTGCAACATCAGACACAGGCTCGATTTGAATATTGCATTAGAGCAGGGGAGCTGTTTTCTCTAACCCCCAAGGATCCGTGGAGTTCTATTCCAGGCCAATGTCTCATTGAGGGCTAACTCAGCCACAGTTTGCTCATGCTTGTCTGTCTGTATAAATGTGATGACATGTTAGGTAGGTGCTACTGTGAGGAGAGGGAAACTGAGCTCCTGTTTCATTCAGTCTTCCTAAGTAGTGGCTGACCACAGAGTTGTATTCTGGACCAAACCCAAAACCACAGAGCCCCGTGTGTAAAGAGCAGAGAGGGGAGGGCATACAGGCATAAACTAGGCTGAATTCTGCAGGATTGCAGAGCAGAAATAAGGATATAAATATCAAAAAAATGAAGACGGTATTAATTCCTGAGGGAGCTACAAAATTAGCAAATTATACCCAGATGCAAAAACTCCCGAATTTAAAGTTAGCCTGTTTTTGTGGCCTATAGCATATAATGTTTCTTGCTTTCTTGTCATAGGCTTCATCTCCTTTTAAATGGTAATACAGAGATGCCTCGGGGGATCTGGCAGCTCAGCTCAGCATCATCTAACAAGACAAAAAAACAAGACCACAAAACACGCGGAGCCCCATACTACAGCATATTTAACCATCAACCACATCAGGGATTGTAAAGTGCTACAGTCACACATGATAAAGCTTCTAAAACAACATTGTGCTGGGTTTCCATCTGAGTCACAGCCACTAACAATGCCCACTGAAGAGTCAGACACGTTGGCAACCATGGGAACAATACAGTAGACAAACAGTGCTCTGTAATCAGCCCTGCCCACTGATGGATTCCAAGTGAAGATGTCATTTACTACACACTTCTATGTGGAAACAACAGGAACTTAGTCTGGTGCAAAAAATAAATAAATAAAGGGGGGAAATGTTAGATTAAAGGGTGAAGAAATAGACTTGTGACTGGAATACCTACAGGTGACTCAGTCTGCACAGGGAAAGTAGATGATTAATAAACCAGAACCTTAAAGGTATAGCTTGTGTAAAGTGCTTAGCCTTAAAACAAACTGTTGGACTCTGGAGTATAAAAAGCATAATGTTTAGCAAAATCCTGGCCATCCAGATGTGTCCAATCACTGCTGCACTAACACTGAAACCCTTCTTTTGACTTGACCACACTCACAGGGCCTTTTCTGAATGCGCCATTGTCTTGTGTTTGGTCCACAGAGACAAGAAAGAAAGATGGCAGAAAACAACTAACAATTGTTGTTCTTTTGGAATAGGAGCAAAAAGTGGAGTTGGTTGAGTTTCCCCACACCAGCGACTATAAGAAAAAAGGGGGATGGGGCAGAGAAACAAAGAAACATGTCATGATGCTTGTTTGGGGTAGAACTTGAAGCGCAGCCCCTAATATTGAAGAGAACAAGGGGATTGTCTGATGTGGCGTGTGTGCATGTGTGTGTTCTGTGTGTGTTCACAGTATAATGCATGTGATCTTCATTATACTGTACGGTAACACAAATGTGCACATAATATGCACATTTACAGTTCTGTGTTTGTGTTCAATCTAAGATCACTCCAGTGTGCATAACATCCTTTACTGAGCTCTCGCCAAAGCTGAATCTCTCCAACTCCAACCCTTTAACTAACATAGCACCACATTACATACGTGGCCATTAAAGTTATAAGTAGACCTGCTGTGTATGTGTCATAGCAGCGTTTTACAGAATTCACTTCAAACTACAATCAGTAAATATTTGAAGCTGCTCAGAGTGCTTTTATTGGCCACTCGACGAATCAAACTTGACACAGTAAAAGTAGATAAATAACGACTGCTTTGATATATTATTAATCAGTAATTTGTTGATTTTTCCACCCTGTTACAAAGCTTATTTAATGGGTTACCTGAATAATTTACCAGCATCAAATTTCATGCCTTTTATATAAGTGTATGTTATTAAACGATAAATCTTCCACGGAAGCTTCTGGGGTTTATTTGGGTTCATGTGTTGTCCTCACATTACTGCTCGGCTGAACGTAACAAAAGCCTCCACCTAGCACAGTCTAACACCACCAGATACAAAATTAGTGCACAAAGTGGGAGTCTGTGTAGGAGCAGGCTCAGTTTCTCCTCGTTTGCCAGAGTGAGCACTTTAATAATGTTTCCACTTCAGCAAATGCTGTGTTTATGTTTTGTCATTTACATATCTCGATTTTCTTGATTGTCGTATGAAAAATCCCAACGAGAGTTTGATTGATTTTAGCAGAAAAACAAATGTACCCTTTTAATGTTTTAATTAAAATTAAAGCCTAATTGCTGCAACGTTCCTTGTTCTTTGATGCAGAGTTTTACAGTGTTTAACTTAATTGCCTGATGGATCACTGATGGATGCATTTCTGGCATGTCAGTAATTTTGATTGGCTTTGGTTGGCTGCGGTTTTCAGTTTTGCTTTGCAGTTTAAGCAGTTTCACAGTACAATTTCATAGCTTCTGTCAAACAGCAAAGTGCAACTGATTCAATATTATCAAACCACTAATTAGTAGGGGTCTTTTTTTGTTTGTTTAATCTGTCACTGGCATTAGAAAGGTGTTTTACAACTTTTTTGTCACGGGTCGGCTGTGTAGCGGAGGCAGGCAATAGGACCTAAACGCAGACTCAAAGGCGGGATGTGAACTCAAACACAAAGCTTTATTTGTTGGGGTGATGCTAAACTGATGCTAAACTAAACTGGAAAACCTAAGAATCTGAATACATGGGGAAACACAGGGAGAGAGACACACAGCCAGGAGGGAGATCACGACGTTGGACAGAAGAAAACAAAAGGCTTAAATACACAGGGAAACACGAGGGAACAGGAAACTCATGGGGAATGCAGCTGGGGCAAATTACACACAACGAGACAGAGGACGCAAAGCTAAACATAACACATGAGACAAGGTACCTTCAAAGTAAGAGAAGCAAAGCAAAACATGGCACACACAGACAGGAGACTACCAAAGTAAAACAGGAAATAATGGGAACACATGCACAGAGGCGCAGACAGACATGACTGGGGAAACATGGATAACATGACAGGCAGGGAGGAACAGAGTGAAACATGAGGGAAGCAAGACACACAAACTCACAACAAAGATAATCACAGCCACACAGACACAAGAGACACAAAGACACAATCATAATCAAAAAGCTTAACAGAATAACCTAAGTACTATAGAATCAACTTAAGACTACAAAAGAGGACTTAACCATAAAACATAATACAAAATTACAAAAACACAGGAAAACTCAAACCACTGGGTCAAATGACCGAGCATCATGACTTTTGTTTTTTTAAACCTTCGCAACTTGTCAACCATTTACTCAATCAAAAGAATTCCAACGCTTCCTGAAAGCAGCGACTCTATGCTTTTCAGTGAAAGTAAAAAGTTGCTGCTTTTAGAAACCGTTGATTTATCGATTGTGCTAATGGTTCAAGAGTTATGGTAGTTTGACCTAAACATTTGACCTAAAATGGGTTCATCTGTATGGTTGATATTTTCTGCCAAGTCACAGATTAATAAAATACTAGAATTTCACTCACCAAAGCAAAGAATCCTCAGACTTTTAATGATCTTCTTAAAGCTACTTCAATAATCATCAGCACCTCAGAGGTTTAGATTATCTGACAGCTACCAAGGGGCCACAAGAGGAACTGCATTTTTGGTATTTGCTGCTTTATTTGGTGAGAGAAAAATGATTACTATAGGGTGCAAAGTTTGATGAAGAAATATCACACATTGCATTAACTATAAAGATGTAAATAACTTTGATTACATCTTCATACTTCACACTCTTACCTAATAGCAGCTGTCATTAGGCAATAAGTGTGGTAAACCTTAGACAGACGCCAGTCTACTGCAGGGCTTACATATCTCTAAAGTCGATTTTACATCAGTAGTTATTAAGAAATTTACGGCGTGTTAAACATGCTGTCCTACTTTTTGTTTGTGGAAGAATGCACTCGAGCAAACTTTCCCCCTTCACATATCAGAGTCAATCAGACGAGTTCTGAATCATCATTCTCAAATTTACAGATGACTGACAGTCCTAAAGTCCGGTTCAAATCAGGCTGACAGGCGTCTGTCAGTTATGAGCACTTCATCATTCCCATCGGCTCCATTAGCGGTAACCTGCATATGCCGACTCAGTCATTACAGAACAAAGTGCAGATACAAAGACAGAGGAGGGCTTGATTCAATCACACACCTAAACATTATGAAGACCAGACACATTCAACATGTGTCAAGTAGAACACCAGGGACTGAAGGAAGGGGCGGGACAACACAAACACCCGCTTCTTATCTCTTCTCAGTCCCCTGCCTCCTTTTTTTCTCCTTTTTTTCCCTGCTGACACAGCTGCAAGTCAGTCAGGTTAGACTCCCACTCGGATGAGCCTCATCTGTATGTGGGCGTGTGTTTGCCCAAGTGATAGAGCCTGAAGAGTTAGGGTTTGTAAGAGAGGCATGGACAAATAATTCAAACGAAGCACATTATTGTGATCCATGAAGCAACGTTCCAAAAATTAAACACTTGTATCCTTTCAAGGAAACATTTCCTGCTGATTAATAGACATTGTTTTTACTCAGGTTATTGTCCTGAGAGTCAAAAGATAACAAAACTCATGCCGCCTGAAATTCACAAGGAAGTGAAGTAAAAGCATAAATTCCTTATTTTCCAGTAATCGTGATTCACAAAATTTCCTCTAGAATTCCTCTCTTTCACATGCCTTCAGTGCAACAATGAAGTATTTCTTCCATCCACGTGCATCTCCTTTCTGAATCCCATTACTTTTTCAGGCTAGATCGATGCTCTCATGAGTAAATTTCCACTCGCCATGTCAACAAGTGGGGGATTAAGGTGTCAACTAGGTAAATAAAGCCTGATACGTAATAGATACTTAGGACCTTTGGTTTGTGTGTTCTGGGTTGTGTCACTCATTCTCCGAAATGAGGTTGTCTTACTCCAATGAGACAAACCCAGAGAGCACTGCTGTTTCCTGTTTATAGCCTCTGTGGGTAATGCTTTGTCTCTGGAGACAGCTCAGAAACCTCCAGCTGATAAAAGAAGGAGTAGAAGGGTTAAGAATAACATGAGGACAAACACATTTGGAGTTGCAATGGTGTTTTTTTGCCACATCTAATCTCTTATTAGAGATATCAGGACAGTAATCTTGTTGTTCTATCTGAAACATGGTGCTACTTGTATACCAGAAACTTTTTTTAGACTTGTGTGTGTCTGTTTGTGAGTCCAACTGCTTTTTCACTTTTGAGTGCTTTAAACCAAATCAACGTGAGTGGGAAAGGGGGCAACGCAAACATAGGTCAAATCAAGTGTGTTGTTTGTGAACTGGAAACTCACACAGTTACGCAAGAAAAATGTGTATCAAGATTTTAAAAGGCACCGGCATCTTCTGTGGATTATAATGGAACAAAGTTCAACAACCCAAAACTGCAGAAGACACAGACCAAAGCAGACATGTGACCTTTGAAAACAACCTGTGACCAGAAACAGAAGTCAAGCCTCATTCAACATTTTGAAGCACAAGGGTCTCCAACCAAGACTTAGCTATAGGCCAGCACACGCTGCTGAGTTTCCCCATAAAACTGGACAGCCCTGGATTTTAGCACACACAGTCCCAGTGGGAACCAAATTCTTACCTCTCCCTGCTCAAAGATGAACAATAATAGTTAAAAAGTGTTTTCCAGCCAGTTTATATGGTGTACCCTTCATCAGCACTATTTGTTGTGATTAAGCTCAGCTGGTTTAAATTATGGATGACAGTATTACTAATATCAAATCTGGCATACTGAACATTTTCCCCCATTCCCTTTCCTTAAAAATGGCTTTTTGACATATGCCCTTCCTCTGAGACCATTTCTGATGATGCTTCAGTAAAATGTACATCAACTAAAGGGTCAGATGCATCTCTCAGGTCCTGGATGATTTTCTATTTCTTAAGGACATGGTTTTCAGATACTATTCATCTGCTGTAGATATTTTTTTCAGGCCTGTCACTTCTTTTTTCCCTCCACTCGTGCCAATTTCCTCAATTTTTTTGCACAGCATGTTAAGATATTGCACGCTTTTGACTAATTGCTCTTTGAGAAACCCTGTTTGTGCAAAAATACAATTGTATGCCTGCCAACTTGTGTAATATTAGGCAGAACTATTTTGGTAGGACTATAGAAATGTTTCTGTGACAAGCTGCTGGCAACAAAGTGCCTAAAGATACCATTTAAATTTGGTCTTTGCCTATTATTATGTGTAGAAACAGTGCTGGTTCATCACTTAAATTAGGTGCCATTTTTACACATGAATGATTCATTGGCCAGTTTAAGTAGTTAAACAAAAAGAAATAGTCACATATAAACAATGGACAAAAAATTAGTGAAAAAGCAGCCAATATCCAAAGAAAGAAAGACCTTCAGAAAGCCTGGAGAACAGAGAAGTTTACAAACTTCATAAACTCAAGACCATCTCAAAATCGAAAAGTGGCCTAAGGGTACATCTTTCACCATTTTACAGTGCGATGATTGCAGACATTCTCCAGCTCTCTGTGAATGGTACTCGTGGCCATAGATCAATGGTCATGACAATTTGCATATTAATGATAAAGAAACTGACCTCACAGTCAGTGGGCTAGTTTCAGTCACTATGCAAATGTACTGTTTTATAAGGCTGGGGAAACCTGCATCCAACAGAGACTTAAGAAGTCACTTGGATGAGTGACAAAACCTTAACCCACTGAAAATGCCACGTCCAGATGAACAGAATCAACAAGGGTATTACCAAGAGCACTTTAGAAACTCACAAGAAAGTCTGGCTACCAGAGTTTTGCAAAGTACTCTGTTTGCCGTTGTGCAAAGCAGAGAAGCAGGTTTAAACTGCCATTTACAACTAACAGTTTAAAGGCTACTATGACTTTATTTTCTTCCAAAATTAAATATATTAATTTTTTAAACTGTGATTATTTTTAATAGTTAGCTGCTGTGCTATCTTTTTATATACATCCTGAGAAAAACTGGACTGTAATCTATACAAGATAATCTTTACAATATGGTATACTACGCCTCTGGTCAAGGAGCAGTGTTTTGTTAATTTATCACTGCCCTCAAGCACTGACAAACTTCCCTTTTTGTTAACAATTGTGCGCTGGGCAATGGTCCCTGTAACGCTCACATAAAGAGTGTCAGTGTGTTAGATCTGGCATCAGAAGCAGTTGTGTCCACTTTAATGGAGGCTCCTTGATTTAATGACCATGTGACATTAGGCATAGGAGTACCCTGAGGTTATCCATGGTTGGAGCCAGACTGTGCGTCTGCCAATCTGGCCTTGTTTTCTCCTTTCAGTCTCACCCCTTAATGCTCACATTATGGGTCAGTGTTCTCTCTGCACCCCTCAGGGAAGCTTGGACTGGTCCATGCACTGCTGATTAGGGGTACTAAAGCTTCCTGCAAGAGCTCTAGTAGATCAAAGAGCAGAGTATGGTGGGCAACTCCATCCAACTCCAAAGACCCGGTCTAATCAAAGTTAAATTCAGGATAAACTTCCAAGTCTTACCACGGGCCAATTTCTGTAGACAATGTGATTTTGATTAGGGCTGATGTTACAGGGATTATCCATTCTCTTTCAAACTAAGACCACCTCTTGTGAATGACAGCCGTGAAATACGGGCCCTCACAGACGGCCAGCATCAGAATGAAATTTGCCCAACAGCAGAATCAAAGATCTGTGAGCATGGTGAGATCTTGCAAGGTTGCACACAGTTTCTGCCGAAAGCCCCACTGGGACACATGAAAAGCTGCCCTCTCTCTACCCACATGTTTGAG
Organism: Pelmatolapia mariae; assembly: GCF_036321145.2. NCBI lineage: Eukaryota > Metazoa > Chordata > Actinopteri > Cichliformes > Cichlidae > Pelmatolapia > Pelmatolapia mariae. Next base: position 64,249,016 of record NC_086236.1, read on the forward strand.
TTGAACAAATTAACATGAAACGTTTGTTAGGGTGGGGACACATCTTTAAGGCAACAGTAAATTTGTTTCCCTGGGGCCACAGACTCATTAGTGACAAACAGATATATTCTCTCAGTGGAACTGACATCATATAAAGCTGTAAATTCAGATGGTGTGTTTGATAAATGGCTGTCATTTAAAATCACGATCAACCAACAGAAGACTGCAACATTAAAGAGATCCATATCCATGCCCCTGGCTTTGATCCATGGCTTGTGGTTTCATGGTCATTTGGGCACCGGTTGAATTACAACCAAAGCTTGGCACAGATGCTGGTTGCCTGTTGCTGTCCTCGTCAAAACGACAACAAGCGCTTTGGCACCTGGGTGCAAAGCCTCTGGTCTGGCGGCAAGCTGCTGTGCTCCAACCCTCGTTAACTGGAGCAGCGTTTGGTGAACACATGGCCGATCCAAACAGTTGCAAGCCCTCTCTCATTAAAATTTGAACCTTGTTTAACTATACCACACGTTTCAAATTATATCATTCTGCTTACTTCTCGCTTTCATATCAAAAACCATTTGAGTATGCAGAGCTCTGCTCCAGCTTATGTTTTAAAGTTTAAATCAAATCCATCAAAGATCTTCTTGTGTGAGCCGGATCAGTAACAAACTAGAGGCCGGAAATTTGTGCCACATCGTCACAGCTCACGTCTCTACAAGGTACGCCCACTTAGCCTCGTGTTTTGGGACAAGATAGGTGTTGACAAGCAGCTTTTTGTCTACATCCGACCACCTTGATGTTCAAAGAGCCGAGTCGCTCCACAAGGTAAGAGTGAGCCCACGCATGTCACCACAGGCTCAAACCCCTACATGGTAAAAGGAGTGTGTCTCCTGTTGAGGAGCAAGCACAAAGGTAGGGCAGATGTCCATCCCTAAGGGGACAATAGGGGCTTTTGACAGGGCCACTTATGCTCCTCAACACCTTTTGCTAAGGGACACATGATGAGACCTCTGTCTTCCTGCTGAATGAGCATAAATCAGAGAGAACTATTGGACCACTGAGAGATAGACAACGTCCTGTTTCAGTTGACTTCATCCAAGGGTGAATTACAACAAGAAATGTTGTTGGAGCATTACTCTCTGTAGGTGAGGCTTTGTTTAGTTTGTTCACTGACTGTGGGATTTGGACTCAATCTGCAAACCATCTTTTCCCAGATGACCCCTGCACAGTGTAGCTCATTAGCAAGCATGGAGGAGCCATATATCACCAGAAACAGAAATACATATGGAAACCATTTTATTTTAACCTGGTTAATCTGCTGACGAAGTACAGTCAAGATGGAAGTGGCCTGTTTGAGATGTTGCACAATCCCTAATGTTCCTAATTGGTGGTGTAGATTTAGCATATAGACACAGGTTTATAGGTTTTCATTTGAGAAGAAGATTGCATTTGTGCAGACTGAGGTGATTAGCTTCAGCGAAATCTGCATCTGTTCTGTGTCAACTGTATGGCAGATTTTTGTTTTATTTGGGTGGCTGTTGATGGCATCTTACATCTGTAATGAAAACCTTTGAAGTATGTTTGCTCTGACTGTTTATTACTGGTACAAAATGAGCAAAAATGTGTAAAAACAAACAAACAACAAACAAAAAAACAGCAAATGCAGTCATTTGCAAAAGTAAGACCAGAAATAAAGTAAAACATTTTTACAGGATTCGAAATAACGTGCACCCTCACTTCCATAAGAATTAAGATGCTAAGTAGCAGCCAGGTGCTGCAGAACAACTGTACTTAATAAACTGATCATTGGCAGGTGTCACCACCTCTACAAAGCAGAATTTCTGTCAGTTTGCTGGACTGGAAAAGGTCACAATCTTCCCAGAAGTAGATGTTCTTGCAAATTCACCCCAATGGTCAGAATGTGCAGTGATGTGAAAAAACTTAAAAAAAACAAAAAAAACCCCAAAAGGCTAGCATGTTAAATACAAAAGTACAATTAGAAAGACTTACAAAAGAAAAGCAGGGTTTAGGTTTGCAAAATTACAACAGAGCAAACCACAAGAATCCTTCACCTTTGGACAGATGGCCCCAGATGGAGAGGTTTGGTCATGATGCACAGTCCTACATCTAGTGAAAACCAAACACAGCATACCATACCAGCACAAACATATTCATACCAATTGTCAAAGCACAGTGTTGGAGGGGCGATGATTTGGGCTTGTTTTGCAGCCATGGGACCTGAGCACCTGCGTTCATGAAGTCTATGAACTCCTCTGTTTACCAAGCTATTCTACATCACGCAACAGGACAATGATCCCAAAGCATCAAGGTGTTGCAGATGCTCAGACCTCAACCTGAAAGCACCTTAACAGAACTGTGCTTAAACAAAGGCCTACAAAACTCAACGAAGTGAAGCAACACTGTAAAGAAAAGTTGACCACAAAATGAAAATGTGGCAAAATTATTTAGAAACATTAAAAAGCTGCTACGTGAACACATTTACCTTCTAAAGGTGCAACAAATGCAGTAATATTCCATGCCTATCTAATATCAATCCCCTACAGTGGTGGATTTAAGAGATTGTTTTTAACTTGTAAAATGCAGACATGATTAGCATAATGCTAACTGTACTCATAGTGTATGTAAAAGATGGACGTACCTCTTTGGCATATCAAGGCCCGCTCTGAAGCCTGTATTTTAGCATTTTGTCAGCCGCCATGTTGGCGTTTTAATGAAACTAAAGTTACCATATTGTTGCAAGAAGGCGGCATGCTAAGTTAGCTAGTTTAACCAGACAAAGACACCTGCTTATTAGCACTAAATACAAATACATGTAACAGATACATATAAAACACCAGGATTTTACTCACCATGCCTGTTACTAAATGTGTGAATTTAGCCCATGTTTAGCTGTTATGAAGGGACCACAGCTGTATTTGTAGACTGTAAAAATTTCCATTGTAACGTTAAGCAGTTTAACATAAAAGCAGCTTCTACCGATGAAACTACAATTTCTTAGCACCTCCCCTTTGGCTTGATTTTCTACCTGGGGGATTCCTGTTTGGTTTTAGTAAATTCAGTATGTTTGACAGATAAGATGCTTCTATACCACATTACTAACACTACAGTTATCTCATGGGATTCAGGATAGACGGGTTTTGCTGTAAATGCTTTACGGATTATAAAGTTTCTGAGGCAAAGTTGTGATTTTGGATGAGAGTGCCACTTTAATATCAGGAATTATGGGGCTTTTAAACCAGCACACTGTCCTAATTTTCAGTCTTGTTCCAACAAATACCTCGACTTTTACAGTGTTCAGTATTATTGCAGGTGGCAGCGCTGCCATCCAGCCATGACAGACTCTATAGCGCTGCAGCTTAAAGACTCTGACCCGCATGCAAACCTTAAACCCTTACTTTCCAGTGTTTGTTTTCATAGACAGCTTGAATGTGTTAGTTCGAGCTGTTTATGTGGAGACCTTTTGGCTGATTGACCTCTAAGTCTCTCTGCAGCTTTTCATAATGCCACCTCCTTCTGTGGTGCAGCCATTCAACTACAGGAAGGGCATTCTGCCAAAGACTATGAGTCCCCGAGCCAGCTGGAAATACCAGGAGAATGTCTCCCTATGAGACACAACAAATAATAAGCTTTAATATAAGGGAATACTGCACCCTCTCCATCCCTGGCATTCTCATCATACACTTAAGATTTTCCAACACAGTATTATGACTGCCCTCTTTAGTAAACAATATGATAGAGCTCTGAGCTGTCCACACCGTGCCAGCAGATGGCTACGATCCACAACACAGACCTCCACGGCTTGCCAGGATTCGGCCACGACCCAGACATCAATCAGAGCAACGGCACATTGGAGCTAAAGCAAAACAAGACTTCACGTACACCAAGCAGCTGTGGCACTCGATCAACAATTCTGACATGTTTAAGACTTTGTGAACATTGTCCTCTTTTTTTTTTTTTACACCGCTGTCCGTCTTCTGTTAGCAAGATTGTGAGCACTAAAACAGAACAATGCTTGTGCTTGGTATTCCTCCAACCAGATGTAAACTCCAAACAAAAGGCGTCGTAACTGGCAGAGGAGTGGTGGGGAGAGGGGTAAAGGTCAGCACAGAGAGTTAAATAAACACGAGGAGGACACGACGGTCTGAGGATGTTTAGGTTAACCAGCAGGTCTTAAGACAATACACTCATGGGTGGAAAACAGTGATTGCAAGATCTTATAGTGACTAAAATCTGTGTGTGACAAAAGACGCTCAGTTGAAACTTCTTAAAAAGTTCTTTAGAGGTCAACAGAGCTGCAGAGTCTGGTGATATTTAAGTTCATTACTGTGCAAGACCCCAAAAGAAATGTACGTCTTAGGAATACACTGAAGCTGTCTGTAAGTTAATCACAGCATGCATGTCTGGCCCATGCACATTTTTACATCTTAGACAATTTAAGCCAAATCATCTGCTCAATCTCAGAGCTTTAACCCTGTGCCACTTATTGTTTAACTTAACCTGCAGAATGCAAAGTGCTGCTACATCAGCAGGCACCTCAGACAGATCACCTCTGTCCAAATAGCCACCACATGGCTCACGACGCCCTCGTCACCCACAGAGATGCCACCAAATGGGCCAAGATGGGCCAGGAAAGGAAGCTGGCCACTGAGCAACTTCCTCCCTTTCAAGTGTCATTAATCCTCAGTCCCACATTGTTTATGTGAGAGTGAGTTTGTGCTTTTATGTTTGCGAGGACCCATTTAACTGTTAAAGTGCATCCATAAATGTATCCATATGAAAATTAAAAGGTTGGGTTCAATCAGATGTTCCTTTATTAACCAGGCCACAAAAAGCAGGCTACTTAAATGTAAATAAAGACAAACCTGGCAGTTGTGTTCTGCACATGTGCCACTTTTAACTATGAAGTGATGCTGTACACATACCCCAAAAATCTCACAACTTCACTGTTAATACCTCCTTGATTTTTCATGGGAGTTAAGCCTTCTTATGCTAGATAATACACGCAAGCAGAAGCTCCAAAGAGGGTCCTGAGGAAACGAGTTCAGAGCTGGCTTAAGGAAAGAGGTTCATTCAAATAAGAAGACATAAAAAAAACATTTCAGCTGGGCATGACTCTGTCCATCAATCCTTTAAAGTGTGCTAAAGCAGACACGTCAAGAGTCTTGAGCATTAAAGTTTGTGGGAAAGTGCTTTTATAACCTCTTTCAGGCAGATATATGGGGATTTGACCAAATGCAACCTCTGATATAAGTGCTCCCAAAAGATAGATTTAGTATACGTTTTAAACTGAAAAGTATTCAGTGTTATTGAGATTTTTTTTTTTATAAAGAGCCCTTTAGAAGTATTTCAGTCTTTTACAACAATTTTATTGATTTGAGAGGCTTTTTAATATAATTGTTGTTCTTCTGTGTGATATAAAATAGCATAAAGTATCACCTCTAAATTAAAAGAAATTTAAAATAAAGTTAGATAGATATAACCACTGCGATGTTACTAACAGTTTAGCGAAGTCCTGTTGAGGCTCAGTGTTTTGGTCATCACCGTCTCTGTTTTGATGATCGAAGGATGGCATTGACTGAGAAACCGACACTACCGCAAAAAAAATATCCTACTTTACCATCTTTTTTACTCTAGTGTGGACAATTATTTACAAAATGAACATCCTCTTGTATTCACAAAGATTATAACTGCTGAGTGAGCCCATAAACTAATCAGGCAAGTGTCTATGGAGCTCACAGAGTAAGGCCTGTTTTCTTATAAAGCGCTATAGAGCCAGACATATTTTTGCTACCACAGCCATTAAACCTTGTTGGCTATTACAAATGATGCAGATTTAACCCAATTATGAATTGGCTTCAGTTTCAAGAAGTTTTATCTTTTACCTACAAACTATAGTATAATCTCAATGCTTTCCTATAATCGTTTACTGACCACTCAATGCTTTTAGAGGGTCCCTGACTGCAGCTTCCTCTGTAAAGAACCATTGTTCAAAGTAGTGTTAGTGTAAAGATTTCCACCCATCGTTACACATTTCACTTGTTTTAAGAGCCTACAGAGACTCTGTCTACCTGAGTTACAACAGTTTTGTTTATTTCCTCATTTGAAATTTATTGAGCATATCGAGAGTCTAAGGAGTTAAACTTCGCCCACAGATCAGCTGATCTCAGTACCAACCAACTTCATGGCTCAGCTTACGCAGCCCTACGCAGCATATCAACAAATCTCACATCTTCACACTACCGAGGTTGTTTTAGCCTGCCCACAGCTGTTGCACTCTGCAAGCTGCTTTTCAGCCCACCCCCATGCTGTGTCAGAGTTAATCAGGCTCAGGTCTGCTGTGACTTGTGCAAAATGTAAATAACTACAGATGAAACTATAAATCCTTTTATGACAACAGCCTTCGATATAGTAGTTGTATCTGAAGAGTATTTCTATTTCCTCTCATGCAGTAGCTCTTCTAGCTGGATGAGCTTCGCCGAAAATAGGTGGTGACACATCTGGTGCAGCAATCAGGATGCATTAACCTTTGAATAAGAATCAGGAGACTGTTGGCGGGTAGTTCTGGTTGTTGTAGTTAAAATAAAAATGTTAAATGTTAAAATTGTCCTAAATGAACAATGCTTGAGTACATAATAATGCTGTTTTAAATTAACAATGGCTTTTAGAGAACAAGACTTTGGGGGCTCAAATAAAAAATAAATAAATAAAAAAGTATGAGTATGACTGAGGATGAGAGACTCTCTCACTTCCACATAGCTCCACCAAAAATAAAACCCACTTTTTCTCAGTTGAAACCTTACATCTCCTTTTTGAGCCTGGACGCAACCCTGTTGTTTCAGTCACCCTCTCAGTACGTGATGTTTCACAGCTTTTGCAGGATTATCGCCTTGAGTTAACAGGGTCTTAAATAACTCACTGGCACCAGGAGTTGTACTGGGAATTTGCCACCTGCTGCATCGGCCATCCACAGCCACACAGCAGTGGAGAGAGATGGGTGAATGTACTCCTGGGTGCGAGGATGGCGTCAAACAAGCCTGAGGGTCACGCACCACCTCGAGCACCACGCTCAACAGGAAGTGTGGCTTCCTTGAGTCGTTGCCGTGAGGGCAGAGGTCAGAGAACAGGAATGGCAGATCGTGTTATGGCACCCAGATGTGGCAAACAAAAGCCACAGCTCCAATCTCAAGGTGCCCCAAATGTACTGTGCAAGCTAAGCTCTGCAGAAACTGGAACTTGTATTCTGGAAGTGTCTTTCCTTTACAATACAGATGTTTCTTGATCTCGTTTTAAAAGATATAACCTTCTAAGGCTTTGTTGAGCCCTTTTGCTATTTTTATGGTTCACATTTGCATATTTTCCTATTTTAAAACATCGGTTTAACACTTACCCTGTGAGCTACATAGAAGCTTGACTGGACGAGTTTTGCTCTGTTGAATGTAAAGTGTAAAGTGTTTGCCAAAGCCGGCACAGCACAAATGACTGGAGGAGAGGAGACTCTGCGTATGATTTATACACTCTGGGTGGAGCCTTTTGCATGTCTGTGTTTCGGAGCCTGTTTATGTTCTCAGTAAAATATTTCCAGTGGCTCCCTGCTACACCGTGCTTCCTCACCGGCCTGTCCGCTCCGTCAAGAGTGATGAGCTCGGGAATGAGAAACAGGTGTGTGTGAAATGTGGAGATCACTCCTTTATCTCTCGCTCTCTTTCCCTCTCGCTTGACCTTTCTGAGCGAGTCATGTTGAGCTGCAGAACAAGCAACAAAAACACAGGAGGAGGGAGGATGATAAGAGGGAAAGAGCAACAGATCGATCAGCTTTTTAATTTGGTATCAACTGATCACAAACTGTCTACAGCTAAAACAACAAATAAATAAGTGGAACACAAGATGTAAAAAAAAAAAAAAAGCAATGTGAATGCACTGTAAAGTAAATATTTCTGAAAATGTTTAAAAAACTGAAGCCTACACTACAGGCAACTTAGACAACAGGTCACATGTATTACATGGTAATTGCATGTATGTGTTAATTAGTCAGATCCATCTACAAGAAAACAATAATGATTGAAGACTAAATCCAATCAAATGCCGGGCTACTGATAACAGTTAACGAGTAGCACAACCAATCATCCTGAATAAAACAGCTACTGGCAGTCTTAAGAACTAGTAATAAAAGTGAAGTGATTTAACAGTTTGATGAGATCATCTTAGGACAGGGTGGGGGGTCAGCAGATAACACCTCTCCCTGAAAATCTTTCATATTCCTACCGCACAGATAACATAACTGTCTGAGTCACACTTCTGAGTCTGACATCAGAGGATTTTTTCTTCACGGTCTGCATGTAATGAACTATTATAACTGCGAATTTCAGAGGGTCACAATGTGTACTTCGTGCATGGCTCCTGTTAGCATAGCAGCATCCACAAATCTGCTAACATAGTCTCTTTGCACTTGCATTGCAATATTTCTTAGTGTAAGTCAACTTATTAGCAGTTTGCAGGTAAATTAATAAACCGGTGATATTCTCCCTTATGGAAAATAAACTGTGGCCTAATTCTTAACTAGCCTTCCAAATTAAAGCATATAAATCCAGCAATGAAGGCGTTTTTTACATCTCTGTTTTATAATTCATATAGCTATAACGTTGTTTACATGCCAGCCTCCACTCTTCTTGAAAAACACATCAAGCTAAACCTTAAAAGCTATAATTATATTACTATTTTTCATGTTTCTGCACTTCTTTAATGTGGGTGGTTTTGTAAGTAAAGTTTACTAAAATAACTGCACGATGTCGCTATTTGTCACCATGAGCTTCACTGTAATCCACAACCTGACAGAGCACTGCTCCGCTCAGCTCCCCCAAATCCATTTTCGAACCGCCTCGTCATACCTGCCCACCCCCGCCGCTGTGGGGAGGTCGGGACTCCCTCTTTTACTGCCGCTGCCGTGCGTCTTCCCGTCAGTGCGCCAGCAGACCGCGCAGAGCGAACAGCGCAGCGCCACGCCGACCGTGTGTCCGTCACAGAGCTCCACACCTTCACTGGATTTCAAAGACAACAACAGCAACAGTGGATAAACTGAGCGAATGTGGTGAGTGCGGACAGAACTACGGCTTTTACTGCTCGGTTTTTAATAACATTTTTGTGCTGACGGTGATTTATGACATGAAGTTTACCGATCAGGCTGACTCGGACAGGAATCGACCAATCCGCTAAGTGATTATTTTGTACTCTCAGTGAGTTATTTTAGTAAGCGTGCAGTTACGGGTTAAACAGATGGCAAAGAATAAACAGGCTTTAAATAAGTCGGAATCTATAATGGGTTCCTTATTATTCCTTAACTAAGAATCCAGAGACTCACCTCCCAGATAGCACTTCTGAGGTATTCTTGGATTAAAATAGGTTAAATATTAATAATCCTTAGTCAACAGGGTGTGTGCTTTCCTTTTTATATTTACTACAGGACTTCTTCAAGGCAAGAATTATGTCTGGAAACTTTATGATGTGTTTTTTGGCTTTTTCTGTGATGGACATCTGATTCTAGGTAGCTGTTTGATAAGACCATAAACATTTTTTTTAAGTTGGCAAGTGCATCCATTGATCATGTGCTCTGTAAGCCCTATATGTGGACGCCCTGGTTTAACTCAACCTTGAAGTCCAGCTGATAATAACTGCAAATACCACCGGCCTGGAGCAGCAGGTCTTTGCTTAGCTTTGATCTGCACTGAATATTTTCATCTGGATGAAATCAAGAAAATTGCCCAAATGAGGATCTGGTTTCCAAGCATCTAATCAGCAAAGACAAATTTTGTAACCCTAATAAGTTAAGTTTTTTTTTTTCTCTTGTAACCAGCCAATCATTTGAGACCACGACTAAAACTATAGGAGCTCATTTTAAAGACTAAGACGGTGCTACTTGAGAACTTTCAAAAGAATAGGAAAAAAAAGTTGGGGAGGGGCATTATGCAATCCACCCACTCTAAAGTGAAAAGACGGTCTCTTCCAAGGAGACAATCACGTGCCCTCAGGGTCACCTCCACCTTGACCCACCTCCACCCCTGCAGCTCCACCTATCTTCATAAGGGCTCAAGCATCCTGAGTTGGTTTGATCAGCGTGGGGTCAGGAGCATAAACAACTTAACAGTCAGACTAAACAGACCACACATGTCTTGTAAACACATTCGGATTCATAGGTGAGCATGTGCCGGTTTGGCCTGCGATAAGTGGCTGGAGGTTTGATTCGTGCTTTTTGATGCAGCTCATGAAGTGGCTCAAATGTTGCTCTCGCTCGTACCTTCTCACAAACACGCTCAGAGCTTTTAGTGGCCATAATGCTGCTGCTGAGCACACTGTGAGTTTTCCTCAGCAGATGTGCTAGCCCTCTTCTCTAACTACTTTAAGGATGTTAGTGAAGATTTAAATATGAGACAAATTTTCCACACAGTCTTTGGTGAATCACTTTCCAGGCCTTCTATTCAATAGGTAGTTTTAGCTCCGTCTCCTCCCTACCTTTCACTACCTTACACTTTTGTTTGAATCCCCGAATTCCGTGCTGAACCGTGCCCAACGGCTACGGTGATTCATAGGTCTTAAACGCTTACTGACGACATCAATCATTCAAACTGCATACACACGATTCAGTGCGCAGCGCAAACATCTCTCTGACTGAATACCTGCTTGCAAAATTACAGTGCAGAGGCGGTCGTAAACAGTCGCAGTTTTGTGCCTGGATTCATGTGGCAGTGTGCTAATTTTCCAGCAGTAATACAGCTGCATCTGTGTTTGATGCTGATCCCAGCAGAGCAGACAAGAATACATCCTCCAGTTACAAAGCGGAAAGAGAGCCCAGGGGCGCTGAGCTGCTCACTGCAGTCTCCGTCTGAGGTGTTGACAGGAGCCCTGACATCATTAACATGACTAAATAAAATGTGATTTGGGTCTTTGCCTTCCCGCTTGGCTCGTAGCACCAGCAGGGATATTTATGATGGTGGTGTTATTGATGCAACGCTTAGAGGAGCATGCAGAATCATGTTCACTTTCTGACTTTTGAGAGAGTTTGGTTTGACGTAATGTGCATGTTCACAATATGAGCATTTAAACAGGAGCTGAGAAACCAGCATCTTTCTGCAGCATGGGTGAAAAAGTTGACCTATATCACAGGACAGCTAGATTCCTCATCTTTAAGTCTTTTATTTTACAACTTTCTCCGTGTTTTGTTTTTAATGAACAGAGTTTTTTTGTCGAGGCTGCACAAGTGCATAATCTGATTGAGTTTTGACCACATTATAGCTGAATGCAGAGAACAAGCGGAAGCCGCAGGATTTTTCATGGTTTTAGTTCACAATGGGCCACTCATGTGTTTCTTATCAAAATTCAAGGCTCGGTTTTGCTTTCCTGCAGAGCCGGGCTTGAAAACGCAGCCTTTTAAGAGGCCATGTCAAACATTTGTTTTCTTTAAACCCTGTTTTGTTGCATGTAAAGACCCCCGAGTTACGGCGTGAAGCTTGAGTTTCTAATTAGAAGGGAAAATGTGCCCTGCTAATGACATCATCTTCCCCCTGGCACTGCGTTAAGTGACTGTGTGTGTGTGTGTTGTTTCACAGCAGCTGGTTTTAGACATTTGACGTTTACAACTGTGTGAGACTTCAAACACTCTCACACAAACTGTCGGGCTTATAATTTAGCTTTTATTGCTCCTTGTCGCCTTGTATGGGCCGTTGTGGCAAAAGTCTCTGGGAACAGTTTTCAGGAGGAACTGCATGTAAGAGAGGAAGAGCTTGTCGATAAACTCAGCTTCTAAGTTACATCCAGAGACAAAACAAAACCTTTTCAAACAGGCATGAAGTTGTGCATGAAGTTGGCTGAAAGGAGAAGTGAAACCTACCATCTATGTAGCGAGCTTCGTCTCTTTTGCAAACTAGTGTGGAATCATATTCGCAGAAGTATCAATTTGATGTATTTTTCAGGCTTTTTTGAGTCTTTGCACTTAATTTTTTTGACATAATGATTATTATAATCAGTCTTGCCACTCTCCGAGACCTGAGAACATTACATCACTTCCATCTCCACAGGCTTCCGAACTCAATTTATAATTCATTGTGAGCAACGAAATCATGAAACATGATCTGACAGATCTCCATCTCCTCACGGTCCCCTGTGTGTGCGTGGGTGACAGCTGTGAGAGCGGCCCTTCTCCCCGCTGCTCTCACATCCCTGTAATTGTTCACAGTCCGACTGGGCGCCTCTGTAGCTCTGCCACATCCCATCACACTCAGCCGTGCCACGCTGTGTCCGCTCGACCGTGAGGAAGACGACACGAGTCTGGACATTCCCTCTGACAGAGGAGGAGGCCGCCGATGCAACTGCACGGACTCTTCCAGATGTTTTCTGATTCTGACAGAAGCGAGGGAGAAGAGGAGGGAAGAGGGACAAATCGAAGGCTGTCTTTCCGTGGCACTCGGGGTGCTGTTAGTGGGGAAGCAGGTCGGTTGATCGGTAATGAGAGAAGACAGCTGGCAGGTTCAGCAAAGGTTAACAACTAAGTATAGATGGCAGAGAGGACAAACAGAAGAGCTTAGTGTAAGGTCTTTGTGTGGGAGGCTGTGGGTGATTCTTGCAGTTTTTAAGGAGGAGTTACCTCATTTTAGTGAGTTTGAAATAGATGAGTGTTGGACTCTGATCTGTGGCATCTCACACTGAATATTTCAAACTTATCTGTCCTTTTCGTGGTTTCTTGGGATTGGACGTGCATGTTTTTAGCACGTGACGTTTCTTTTAATGGCCTAGTTTCTCTCTGGGTTTCAGTAGACATCACAAAACTATAAAAAGATCTCTTTTTAAAAGTTTTTGTGGCAGTCAGGATTTAGCATTTGCAGTATTTCTAGATTTAGGGGGTATTTTTGCTTACGTTTCGAGCTGTGTCAGTCAGATTAAATCAAACTGCACCCACACATTCCTGATACAGCCGTCTTGCTGCATTCGCTTTTTGACTGCTCACCCCTAAATAATTAATGATCACTGTTAAACACTGAATATGGTGGATTTTAAACCAGGGATTTTCCTGGCTTAAAGCTGAATTGGATGAGCAACCTTCAAGTATCTAATTACCAGAAGTGTTTGAGAAAGTTTACATTATGAAAAGCGGCATGCGGAGCGTTTTATTTCATCTTGAGTTGCACACTTTTGCGCCCCGCCGTGTTGATTGCAAATCAATGCTGACACATTTAAAGTGGTGGAGAGTGTGTGGGGATGCAGGAGGAGGGAGTAGATGGGCTCGGGGACACCATAGTTACAGATGACCCAGTGTTTGGGGACAAGGCACAGCTGGAGACGCTTTAAGCCTTAACCGACCCCAAACAGTCCTGTCACAAGTACTCACAAGTTAGTGCTAACCTTTTACCGCTAACATCAGCAACATGTGTTTAGAATAATTCTGCAAGGGTTGTGTGAGTGTCCTTTTAGCAACCCTGTGTGTGAAAAGAGGGTGGGGTTGGGTTGCACAGATGCTACTCTGGCTGTCTTTCCTTTTACTTTAACTTGGAGTTCTGGATTGAGTTGCTGTTCGCTCATATGTGGCCCCTGTCCTCTCACACGGCTTTAATCAATTCTCGTGTGCTTTTTCTCATCTAGCTGTCAGTAAACTCTTTTAGTCAGTCATTGTGGAGAGTATATTTCTGCAGTGTTTCAGTCAGCAAAAAGGCAGGTAAACCACTGTTTGATGTAACACCGCTTTTGACTTTTTAGTTGCTGCTAAAGCCTCTTTTGTCGCTTTGGTGAAGCCGACGTATGCCTGGCAGAGGGAAAAATGTGCCGACTTTGTGAAATAAAACATCTGGCAGTTGGCCAGACAAAGCTGTCTCTCAAAGCATTCACACCAGCTGAGAGCTTAATGAGGGTTCACAGTGTGAGAACACTGCTTCATAATTTAAGACTCTAGGAGATTGAGGGACATGTCCAGATTTATGCCTCTCTACTGTACTGTATAAACAGCCTCCGGGCAGGCTTTTATTCGAGGGGGGGGGGGGGGGGGGGGGGGGGCTGTGTTACCCTGAGTTGCACAGTGCATTCCCAGTCCAGGGATGTGCCGCACACACACTCGCACACACACACTAGGTCACAGTGGTTTGTAATGCTGGTCACATAATCCAGGCTGGCATGTGGAGGGAGCAGCAGTGGTGGTTATAGTTTACTAAACAATGCCGTCCAGCGCTGGGATATGTGCATACTAACTCTATAAACGTAGCTCTTGCACACACTGTCTACGCTACACAGTTTCTTTCCCCCTTGAATGTACACATGTCCCCCACAAAAAACAGGTTATGTTTGGATCATAGACAGTATAAAAGATGGATGTAACCATGCTGATGGAACCCAACCCTCGAGGTGAGAGTCTTCACTGTCAATATTTTGGTGTTTTGAAAGTGGACGTGGCAAGCATCCAAGTCAAAGCATGTTTATTGGCTGACAACAAGTTGTTTAAGAGTCCCTTCGGACTCTTAGAACGGCCACAGTTTATAACATGAACATCATCATGGTTTATTGAGTTGAAGAGAGAAGAGAAGAGAGTGGAAGGCAAAGCGAAGCTTTTACCGGTGGATCTTTGGCCACAAACTGTGGGTAGTGACCCAAAAAATGAGATGGTGGATACAAGAGGGGGAAATTTGCTTCCTCCGAAGGCTGTCCGGGCTCTCCCTTAGGCCTTTGTTATACATTCTGCCTGCACTAGGATTCACTTCGGTCAGCTTGGGTTGGAGTGACATAAATTTTGTCACCAGACAGTGAATGTGAAGGCTGTGCGATGTCCGCCGACGTGCCTTCCTGTCTTTTGTGATGTTTGTGGATTCTTATATGGAGAATTTATAGACTTCAAGAGGATTTCAAAGAAGTATAAGAGAAATGACGACTAGGTCATGGTTTCCCCAGCTGACTGTGTCTGCAACAGAGTATAATCAAGGCTTCAGAGGTAGGGTGAGGAGCTTGGTCATTCTGGATGGGCTCCGAGTAGAGCCACCTATCACTCCATAATGAAAGAAGCAAGTTGAGGTGGTTCTGGCATCTCCTAGGTGAGATCCTTTTAGGCATGTGCAAATGTTAAGAAGCTTCAGGGCAGACCAGGACACTGTGGAGAAATTGGCTTGGGAGTGCCTCGGGATCAAACCACAAAAGCTGGAGGACAGGGCTGGAGAAAGGGAGGTCTGGGAATCTCTGCTTAGACTGATGTTGACTGATGGTAACTAGTGATTAAGCCCATAAAGTAATCAGGAAAGTGTTTATTGAGGCTACAGAACAAGGGATCCAAGGTCTGTTTTCCCAGAGACTCCAATACAACCAGAAATATTTTTGCAAAAAAGTGTCAATGTCAGTATTTGGGAGTATTGTCACTCCTGATTTCCAACATAGTGTATTCCAGTAGTAAAGTTGGAAAAGTGAGAAGAAAAAGGGTGTGTTTTGGTTCTTGGGAAGTTCATGTATCACTAGCAGTACAGGGTAATACTTATTTGCAGTTAAAAACACAGCTGCTTCACCTTCATGGATAGAGCCTGGTCAGTGCTCTGCATATGGTTTATTTAGCAAATCACAAATACAAAACAGATTAAAGGTTTTACAGTTTTATTACTGTTTATGTTCACTGCAGCCGTCTCAGGTTATTAACTCGGAGTTGGTGGGACTGGTCCGACCTTTTGAGTAGTAACTCCGAGTTGAGGGGGCTTTTCAGATTTAAATTCTGAATGGGAACTCGGAAATTCCGACTTCGACCTAATCTGGAACTCGGCATTAGCGCGAGGGTCGGGGTTTTGTCCACGTGCCTACCAACTTCTCTGTGGAGAATTTACATTACAGTGCACCAACTTCGCATGCTCCCCAGGCGGTCAACTTCAAGTGGAAGTCAAACAGGAATAGCTAATCGGCCGTCGGGCCTCCAGCTGTCAGTGTCCGCAACAGAGTATAATCAAGGCTTAACTCAGTACCTGCACACTTTCCACAATTATTTTGCCTGTCGCTGGATTTCACGGACATTTCATGGTCTCTGCTTACCACATTGCTGCTGCTTCCTTCCTGTGCCCTATATTCACATTTGAGATGTCAGAACAAAGGGCTTTATCAGTCTGAGTGCTGGGTGACCTGCCTTTGTAGGACACGTTTTTCATGTGCGTAAATAGATCAATGCTCTGAAAACAGGGGCAGTTAAAAATCAATTCCTTGTTAATAACAAAGGCAAAATGGACTATATAACTGTGCTGTTAGCAACTGCTCTCCAAATAACTGGTAATTTCCCCATAAATAAAACAGAAGAAGTGCCAATTTACACAATGATTACTTTACTGTACCACTATGTATTGCAAAACGAATCATTTTAATCCAGTGTCTATGTGGATCCCTGCCTGCATTGTCTGGGTATTTCTCTTTGATCATATATTTTCTGTACATTTCTCACAGTGAGGTATCATAAGGCAGCTTAACATTCCTGCATTACTGGCAGGCTCAGGTGTCTCTCTACAGCATGGATTATTAGATTTCCACGCACTTGGCACCTGGTGGACGGATCACAGGCCTCTAACTTTAGATCTTTACACTTATAAACTTTCTAAGTTTTAAAATTGGCATTCGGATGATAAAATAGCGTCCTCGTTCTATCTCTATGAAGAGCAGATTTTAAGATGCCTTTTATTTTCAGAGACTTTGACAGGCAAAGCTTGCGTGCGTTTCTTTTTGCTTTGTTGTAATGTTGTAGCTGGAAAAGCAAATAGTGACTCATAAAACTTTATGGTTCAGAGCTATTCGGTAATCACAAGTAACAGAAGCCTTCCTGAGCCCTGTGCTCAAAAGAAAAGGAACTTGCCCTGCCTGTTGATAAAAAAAATAAATAAATATGCACACTTTATCCTGGAGCTGGCCTTATCGGCGTAAGCACTGCTTGGGTGTTACAGCTGTGATAAAGGCTTGACTTCCAGTATAATGACTGTAATAGGAGGGAGAGATTTCACAATGTTAATTAAATTACTGTAATGTCAGGGTGATAGCTCTCTTACTGATTACCTCAACTTACAATTAAAGTCTCTTCTATTAATTAAGCTACTTATTATCATATTTTGACTGATTAGCCAGTGTAGTACAAACAAATAATGCTTGTTACACTTTGCCCGACTCTTATATGCATTATAATACCTTTGCTTTCCACTGCTAAAATGTTTTTCCAATGCTATAAAGTAGAACTGTGTCAACATTTACAAATAGGCTAATTCATTTTATTGATTATGCTGCAGAGCGCAGAGTTAATCGACTGATAATTAGCACTTATGTTCAAAAGGCTTTGGTTTATTGTGAGTCGTTTGCTGCCTTGGGTAGACCTCTGTGCTTTGATTGTGTGTAATTTTCTACAACAAGATGATGTAAAATCAGCAAATAAAGGCTTGACTTTAAGTGTAGTTGAGATAATTTAGTTGCTAGCTCATTACTAGTTGTCTTTTAATTCTGCATTTTTTCATATATGTACGATCTTCCTTTATTAGCTGAATTTTAGCTCATAACTATGCTAATACTCCTAATACCTGATTATCAGATAAGGTCAAATCTTTTTACTGTATCCCCTGTTTCGTTTTGTTTTGGGGTTTTTTTTCATTCTTGGCTTTTTTGCATCCAGTTCTCATGTACTTGTACCTACACCCACCATTAGACTGAGTACATGTTTTTGCCGTGGCTCTCCAATGTTCAGTTGCCCCACGATGATTAGCATTGAATGACAAAAGAGCCAGAGCAGTGAGTTTAGAGCGCATCTTGTCCAGTTTACAGTTTGCAAAGAGGTCTATTCAGGTTGGGGGTTTCTTAAGCCATCCCAGGTGGCCTGCTGCTGCTCCTCATGAATGTGGCGAAATCCCTTGCGTAGCCTCGAACCGTAGATCACGTGGCTAATAGCACTGAAGGCCTCACAGGCATGATAAGATTTACAGTTGGCTTTGTTTTTGAGGGGGGCAGTAGCCTATCTGTCATGTGTCTTAATCTCTTACATTTTATTGTCATCATGTTGTTCTTTTCCCTCCCTGACTAATGAGGCAGACCAAGTCTGACTTACCTATAGGAGACCATTGTTAGAGCCCGTTAATGATGCGAAGACAGCCTAGTTTGTCTCTTTTGTTTGGAGGAGAGAAGACAACGCCTCCTTTGCTTTGTCCTGGACCACGACAGACTTCTTGAGTCCTGTGTTTGCAGTGTTGGTTAATGACCGAAGCCTGCGGTCATGAATCGTGGCTCATTAGTGGCAGACACTTTTATCCACACTGTAGAGACACTTATGTGTGCAGATGCTCCATCATGATATAAAGTCTTCTTTGAATGAGCGTTGGTTAACGTTTGAACACTGAGACATTTCAGTCCATTAGGGAGGATTGTTAGTCACTGTCATTCTTAATAGCTGTGCCAGATGTTCATATAAAGAAAGTGAGAAATGCAAGACAGTGAAAGAGAGGGAAGATGCTGGAGATGGCCAGTTGGCTCTTTGTCAGCAGCAGATGCCCCTCATCTGCCCAAAGATTAATTTGACAGGTGCAGAATAACCTCCCGAGAGCTTCAAAGGTGGTCTTTTTGAATTTATTAACATCTTATCATGTGTTTACTTCACTAAATACATAATTCACAGAGAAACTTCCTTTAACCTTCTGATCCAGGACCAGCTGGGTTTTCTCTGGATTTCCAAGCATGCCTCGATGAAGCTATCCTTCTAGACGCTCGCTTGAAGCAAACAAACACTTCCTGGGTCTTTTTGTGTGTTTAGCTTCTGGGGCACCACTTTCAGAAGAAGAACCACCTGACAATATAACTGATAACGAGGCCTAAATGTGACCCGCTTTGTTCTCTCACTGGGTCAAATGCATGTGGCACAAACAGTGCTGCTGATTAAAAAGAAAAACGAACTCCACTGTGCCTTCCCATGACAGGTCTCTGTCCAAGCATTTTGATGTAGCATGACACAAAACATCTGGTTCCTCTTTAGCTGCATGGGGGCGCCTGGGTAAGCCTCCCCTGCAGGATGGTCCATCCGCTTCACAGAGGGGAAATGCGGGAGAGATGAAAGGCCGAGAGAGGAGAGGCAGATAGACAGACAGAGGAGTTTTATTAAAGAACACATCGATGGAAATTGCACAGACATGGAGAGCTGGTGATGTGAGAATTCACTGATGTTTGGTTTTTGGAACTATGCTTTCTGCTGCACGTCCCAGGTATTACTTTTGCATCACACGTTTGATGTTTCTGCAGACTCTTCTAGTTTGTTACAACCTTGTAGTTGGATAAAATAGCTGTAGGCTGTTGTAATTATTTGTAATTCATCATTTGTTCACAGTGCCTGAAACATTTGTCCCTACACGTCGGAATCTGGTGGGCAGTGTTTGTAATTTTTTGACATTTGGATACGTTTGCAGCCTGACAGAAATTCCCCTAGAGTTTGAACTTCCTTTTCTGGGTTTCATTCTAGCAAAACTAGTTCAGTCAGTTTTCATATGTACAATCTAAACCATCAAACTCCTGTTGTGTCTCAGCTCACTTTTACGATTGTTGGTTTTTCACCCCGTCTTTAAGTTTCTTCTTATTCTTTTTTTGTTTTTCATGTTGTGATGTTTAACATTCATTGCAAAGCCCGTATGTTTGGAGCCCGCTTTGCTATACATACACATAGTCAGTTCTGATAAATAGAACAAATATATGTCGGCTTAAGATGGGAAAAAGCTTTTGAAGATCACACTGTAAGTAACAGTAAATGGAGCAGGAGATGGAAAGAGATAGAAAGAGAGAAAGAGAGAAGGAAAATATATGTTTACAAGAAGAGAGTGATGGAGTAGGGAGTGAAATGAAAGGGCAGAGAAGCCCTGTAGCATGTGCAGAGGAGCTGAAGAGTGGGAAGTAACGCAAGAGAGTGCAGGCAAATGAGCTTGGGTAGCAATAGGAAGGAGAAGGTGGGGTGATGTTCACTGTAGAGACGAGAACAGAAGGGACGGGTTTAGAGGTTAATGACAACCTGCAATGAGAGACAAAAGAAGTCGTGAAACACGAGAGAAAATCCCAAGGCTATCTCACGCTTTGCACAAGCTTCAAGATCACAGGAGAAGGTGCTGGGTACTAATTTGGCTCATTACAGTCAAAAGAACTAATGGCGGCTATTGTTCTCCAGCAAATCCCAGTTGAGTCACTGGTGTCCCCTGTGGTTTTGTGCACATGTGTGTTTCTTCTCTCTGGTTTTCCCAATTTCTGTTTTAGTGTTTTATTATATTATGTTCAGATAAATGCCTTAAAAAATGACCTCTGATGCTATTTCTCTTTTTCTGTCATATAATTACAGTCATAATGGTTTAATGTGGATATCAAGCACAGTCACATCAGTAAGTGATCCCTGTGAGACAAAAGCTCAGGCTTTGACCTCACGCATTTTTTTCACTCTTGGGTCTGTGTGATGTCATTGTGAGTGCTTAGTATGGTCATCATCATTAACCGTGAACAGAAGCCTGCTAAACCTTCTGATTGTGAGGGGCAGCCAATGAGTAGAAAGTTGTCTTGAAGAGCGGGAGATGAGTTTAGAGGGACTGCACTAAGACCCAGTATGAGACAAATAAGGATTTTCTTGATCTGTGAAATCATGCAAAGCTACCCTAGCTCCAAGATTGAAGAAATGGAGCTAAAGATGACCATAAATCCCAACACTTACACCAATGACTGTGTCTTCTTAGTGCAGTTTTCATTCATATATTATGTTCCAAACAAACAACAGCAACCACTGTGACTCACTTAGTCATGTGATGTCCCAGATAGCACTTTGAGCAAGACATAAACTATGAAAGTGGCTTGTTTTCTTCAGGCTCCTAATGTCACATTCATTGAACGCACACTGGCATCACAAGAGAACACAAAAAGCATTGGAAGTAGAACAAATACAGATACTGCATATTACTGTGGTTTTCAAGGATTAGCTGGCATTTACCAGTTCTTGTATTCTTATATTGTCCTTGTTTTCTTCATATTTCTTTCTATATTTAACTCCACCCCGTCACTAGAAAGTCACTGTTAGCATTAATAACTTAGTTTAGGCTCCTATGGCGATAATCTTCTTTAACACTTGGGTAGCATTAGCCTCTCAATTTTTCATTTTGAACTCAGATGGGGATCAGAAGAAAGAAGAAGAAAGATGTCTAATAAATACCCCATAACTCTAACCACAGACCATAACCTGCATCCTCATTTCCTCTACATTTTCCACCAATTTTCCTCTTTTGTTTTAGCTTCCACACCTGTTGTGATTTTTCTCAAAACCTACCAAAACAATGGTTGACTTTCCCGAGCTCCCACATACCCGACATCTGGAAAAACTAGCCGGTATGCCATTTCCCCCATCGTCAGGTAATTTATAGCGCCATTTGACAGGGTCTCTCAGGCGTATGGAGACTGAATGAGGGTAGAAGGTTTGGTGAAATTCTAGCTCACCTTCTTAAATATCAACAATTTGATATTAGCAGTTAGAGGCACAAGAGTAAAAAGAAAGAAACATATAAAAAAATTGATTGAAACACAGGAATTGGAAAGTGATGTAATCAGCTATAATGATGTTTCTTTAATGCAAGCTAAGTTGCTTATTTTGTAAAACAAAAATATGAAAATATTTTTTCAACTTATGAATGTTATAATTTACATTAAGAGGTTAAATAAAATAGACGCACATAGAGAAAAAAAATTGTTTAATGTGATATGATTTCAGAAGATTTCAGTTTCAAGAAAATAAGTAATAATAACATGCGAGTGTGCATGTAGGACTTTTTCAAGAAACTGCTCCAGTTTTATAAATAGTTGGATAAATTATGTGTGTTATTGTTTTCTTTGTTTCGTGTCACTCTGTTATCGGATTAGTATTAGTCAAAAATATAAGAAAGGAGTGTATGTTGTGGTGTTTTTGCCATTGCCGGTGTCATGTGGTTCATCCTGACTGGAGACACGGATCCTCTTTCCTGGTCATTCATTGTTTTAGCTTTTGTGAAGGAAAAGCCAAAATAGCATTTGATAACACTTGAGGGACCTGAGAGAACAGTAAGCGCAACGGTATAACACCCTCCTGCTGTCTAACACACCACAAGGGGCATTTGTCTCCCCAGATGGACTTTTAATACATTTTGAGGGAAGTTGAATTGAAAACACCCTCCACCTGTGGCTCCAGAGTATAAATAACAGCTTTAGGTTTTAAAGATAGCTTCTTTGGCTTTCCAGCTTGCACTTGGCAGACGCTCACTGCTTTTCAGACAGAAAGGCTTTCACGGCACCCAAACTCTGCATGCACCCCTCTTTCATTTACAGGGCAGCCCCTCACTGCCTTGTGCTGACACACACACACACACAGAAATGCTTACAGGAAACAAATACCCATGACCGCATGCACTAACACGCACATATATACACATACATAGACATATGATAACTGTGCTGGGATGGTTTAAAGCTATAAATACTCCTCAGGCTGAGGCTGTTAATGGCACGTGCACCCTCCTCCCCGCTTGCTCCACCAAATCCTCATATAGCAGGAAAATGTAATATAAAGCAGAGCATAGTTATTAAGAAAAAAGCAACGTCTGTCACGGTGCCATGCCTCATTAGTTTTACTGTCTTTACTGAACTTTTGTAGTGGCTTTTAATTTAAATAACAAGCAGCATTACTGTGTCTATAAAAGATCCCTTCAAAGGTGTTCACCAATTTTATTTTGCATTAATTTAAAGAAGTGAGCTGCAGCAAGCTGTCAGAAACTTTTATTTTTTTGCCTCTCCAGTTATACATCATGTTATTTGAGTTTAATAGCTGTGGCAAAAAGAGGAATTAGTACCGAGACAAGTTTGGGTTTTTTTCCTTTTAACAAGAATAACACTTGTCATGTGTTTTCGGTGATCAATAATAAAGGATGTTGAGTTTGCAGTCATAAACAAAGCTGAAACAATTGTTCTAATAGGAGATCATAATGAGTCTCTCTGCCTTCCTGTTCAGAAAACAGGTGGAGACGGACATGTCATCATCCTGTCTGGACAGCAAACAGTGCTGTATCCATGTTTCCATTCATTCATCAATGACGGGATATTGTCACTCCGTCTCTGTACAGCTTTAAATAATCACAATCTATCGGCTTCAGGCACCACTGCCTTTGAAAGTAGCACTGGGAACTAAAACCACTCTTTCTCTCTCTCTGCCTCTTCCAGGGGTCCACACAGGTGAAGGATGCGAACTGCTTCTCCGCCATCTGTCCATCAACAAATCAAGTGCATCGGTGCCGGCCACCCTTAAGTCAGCTCAACCACAACGGGCGTCAAACAAAAGTCTTGACCTGGCGTCCCTTAAACGCCCTGTGCAAAGCAAATATTTGAGGCTGGTATATCTAATTTCTCCCGGCAGTCACCACTGAAAAGATCAACAGTGAAGGGTGTTGTTGGTAGAGAAAAAGAGAGAAGAAAAAGTGGGGGGAGGAAGAAGTAACCCTTTCAAACTACACCCTGCCTGCTATTTCTGCTGCACTGTGGGCAGGGAGCATCTCATTTGGGAGAGCTTCAGGCTGACAAAAAAGGACTTCCCTGTTCCCTGCCTATCCAGATGCCTTTATAAATACTGGATAGAGATATCAATTTGCCTGGGTTCTTACACTGCCCAACAAAGAGTCAGTTGGCTATCTATAGAAAAAGTTACAACAATCTTGGATTTTGTGGTTTCCTGAATTGCTACTTGGTCTATTATTGTTCAAAAAACATTTAAGAGCTGTGAGTACAGGAATGGGAGCTGCCAGAGTCCTCTATAGTTAGAAACTTTTCTAAACGCTCCCACTAGGCTTGAAATTTCACAGAGCTTACAACAGCTCACTGTGGGACGTCGGGAGCTGTGAGTCAGTTTGTAGGCTGCGGTTTTGATGTCTTTTCCAGCTCGGTGAATTAACATGAAGCCCCTAACGCCAATTGGATCTCCTTCACCTCTGAGGCTTCTCAACAAGGGTCCAGACTACTTGCGTAGGCAGATTGATGGCGGCGGTCACGGCCGCTCAGTCAGCGCCGTGGAGAGACTCGAGGCAGACAAAGCCAAGTATGTTAAAAGCCAGCAGGTGATCAACACCAAGCAAGAGCCTGTACTTGTACCCTGTGCCACCCCACCGCCGCCACCCCGGCGAGCAATCACCATCCCTGTAAGCCTGACGCCTCATCTTCCCCCACGGCGTCCGTCCAACACTCCATTCCCTCCGGTCTGTGGCTCCTTCGCTGCAAGAGACGAAAATGAAAATGATGACTCGAGAAAGGAGAACAGACGTACTTCTGTCGATGTTGAGGCACATAACAGGAGCAATGTGAACAATGCGCCCCCCAGCCCGCGCACACCTGGACTTAACACCTTAGTAGCGCCACACAGCGCTCCCATTCTCCGAAGGAGTACAGGCAAACGCATGCTGAGGCCAGACTCCCTCGTCATCTACCGGCAGAAAAAAGAGTGCAAGAGCCCGAGCAGTACAGCGCTGGGAGAAAACAATAACATGGAGATAAAGGGCTACAGTTTCGTCCGCCGCCTCTTCCAGGGATCCATGAGGGAGAAGAGTAGTGGAGGTGAGAGCAGAATCCAGAAAATGGTCATCGGTGAAGAGAAAGCGTCATCCCGGGATGGCGACTCTCGCATGTCTTGGACCAACGATAAAGATACGCCAGACGGGGGACCAGGGAGCAGGAGGTCCAGCAAAACTGACCACGAGCGCAGCCCAGAGTCTGCCACCAGCTCCGGGTTAAGCTGCACGCTCGAACAGACTAAGAATGGCTTTACAAATGGCACCGGCGATGGAGTTACCAATGGAAACCACTCAAACAAGCATGAGGATGAGAATGACCCGTGGAAACGAGCATCACCACCGGCACCCAGAAGACAGTTTGGAGAGTTGCGGCGCTCCAAGTCAGACTTACACCTGCGCTGCTCAGTAGCGTTGTCAGAGCAGGAGCATTTCTTTGACTTCTGTGGGCTGGACATAGATATGGTAGAGCGTCTGGGTCGCCAGAATTTCCTCTCTGGGGCCAGCTCTATAGACACTCTCTCGTTGGCGCTCCGCAGCGTGGGCGGGGACGGCTGTGGAGGCTCAGAGCCCAGTGAGTTCTCCCGCCACTCAGGAGATGGACTGTTTGAGGAGGAGCTGGCTGAGCAGCTTCCCACTGGCGTGTCAATAATTGAGAGAAATGCTCGTGTCATCAAATGGCTTTATGGGTGTAAAAACGCCGCCCGCGAAGGACCCAAAGAATCAACGGTTTGATAGATGGACGAAGATTCCTGTGCCATTGAGAGCTGTGTAGGTGTTGTGTATTTCACATAAATTTAAAGTACGTTATCCTCTGTGGGCTGCAACAGAGTGCAAAATTTGTTTGGTTTTTTGACTTTTGAGCCTCAAACAGTTTCGTTAATCGAATCTGGCTTCAAAATATGATTTGAATTTTTACATTTCAAACGAGAGTCAAAGACCCTGGATTTGTTTCAGTGGTCAACGTTCATTCACAGGATTAGCATTTCATGACACGCATCTACCTTTACTCCCTTCACTCCAAAGGCACAGCTTCTTTAAATTAGAGAATAACTGCTACTACTTATATCCTGTCAATTTGATTTTTTGTATTTATAGAGCCTGTGGAAGTAATTTGTGACCTTTACGGCAAATGGAGCTATTTTTTGTCGCATTTTTTTCCCCCATTATCATAAATGTGTATGAGTGTGTGTGTGGAGTGGGCGCTGGATTACTGTCCTCTCCATTTGTAGCTTCTTTTCATTTATTTGCATAACCAGATAAAAACTGATTTGAATTGAGCCCCCTGTGAATCCTCACAAGGCACATAAGTGTGTGTTTGTTTGACACAGTCAACACAGCTTAGCCTCCTTGACATCACCGCTCTTCCTAATGACTAATTTAAAATGGAAAACCACTAAGCTATGTTTTTTCCAAACAGGAAAAATGCTGTGTGAGTGTGAAGTGAACCATGAGTACCTCATTCGAATCTGTCCCAGTTTAGTTTGTGTGTCGCTTTTTTTTTTTTTTACTCCTTAAACGCAGGCGTTGGAACAAACATGTGAGGCACCCCCATGGGGTTGTTAATGCACTGAACTGGACAGAGTGAGGAAATGACACATAGAAATATAGTTTTGACTCTCTCCAGATATTTCATCTCATATAATGTTAATCACTGAGCTGGATTCAAAGAAGCTTCTTTGTCCTGAAAAAAAGGAGCCATGCTTAGCTAGTTTTCATTATTTGAAATTCATTTTTCAACCCTTAGTTAGGATCAGTGTTCAGGATATTTAATGTGACCCACTCACAGATTACCACACCTATTCAGTGGTCACTGGGTAAGCTTAAGAGTTTCAGGAATGAAAACAGGGATAAACACCCTGTTAGTCCTGTGACTGTGAACTGGACTTCAGCAGGCGAATATTTGTGTTTCACTGAAATTTCAAGACTGAATATATATAAAAAAGTAATATATTATAAGAGTAAAAGAACTCAAGCTGACAGGCCTTTCCTGCCAGATGCTTTAGGATGTCATTTCCACCATCTGGCAGCTTACAGATGTTAACTCGGTCAACCCGATTCCCATCACAAAACATGCAAAGGGGGCTGAAGCCGCCCTGCTCTCCCTGATAACCGCAGATCCTACCTCACCTTCACCTCATCCATTCTTCAGTTATTCCCGCTTTATCTTAATGAAAGGTCATTTCCATTGCTTGCCCTGGACTACGCCACTGTAATGTGAACTGCTGAGGTATGTGGAGGTTAGACTGAGAGTATTACTGAACTCGAGGGCATGTTATTTTTGTACACGTGATAAAATAACGCAGTTACTTGCAATGTCAAATATTTTCTGTATTTATCATGAGCATGGCACACTCCTGAGAATCTTTCCACCTGGATTTTTTTCAGATCTCCCTGTTAAGAAAAAAACAAAAATTTGTTTGCATGTTTTGCAAAGTGGCGACGTAACTTCCGATTCTCCTTTTTTATTTTCACACACGAGAGGTTCGGCTTTTATTCCAAAGAAGTTTGTGTATGATGTACACAGCAAATAAACACAAAGATTGAAACTATCCTCGAGTATGTCATTTCTTGCCACCTTCTTATGGTTTTTTTCTTGGCTAATTTTGGACAGAGTAACCACCGATTGCGGCATAAACACAGGAGAATGAAAGAAATGTGATGCCGTCTCGTCCTTGACTCTTTGTTGCCTTCCTCCGCCACATCACGTCTCATTTTTCCCCATTATCTCAAATGGCTAGGCGCTAATCCTTTTAGCATTCCCTGCATAGCATACTCTTGAGAGAGCAGCAACAGGTTGTGTTTATAGACAAGGAAGCCTCTGTGTGGCCTGATGCTATGTCTACGCTGTCGGAGCGCAGACTCTCCACCCTGTCTGCAGCCTCCTCCTGACACTTTTTGTGTCTTCTCTGAGTCAGCATTTGTTTTCATGCTCCAGCTCACAGTGGTCTGAAATCTTAAGAGGAAAATCTAAAAATATTTTGATTTGACAATGACATCCGTCTCCCTAAATCTAGTCAAAGCTTTAAAAAAAAGCTTTGCTTTTAAAAGCAAAAATGACTGCACGCTGACACTTCTTGGAGACGTCTGTGGACCTACTGAAAGAACACCACAAAGCACAATCTGAGTGGATTCTGCAGAGGGGTTTTTTTTTAATGTAAAACTTTCCCAAAGTCAGAGGAAGTGATTTATGTTTTCATGATGTGAACCCAATGCAGATTCTTGTGCAAAGAGGGGGGAAAAAGCTTTTTGGCTCGTGCACCATGGGATTGCTTTGCAAAACCAATCTGCAAGAACTACTTACACACAGGCCTCAAATGGTACTGATATGGTGCCATTTTTACAAATGATTGTCATTTGCAAACTGCAAATGAACTTCCAAATTCTGCAGTCCAGCGGTCCAGGTAGTAGTGGTGTGTTCAGACTACCAATAAAACAGCAACTAACTACATTTTTCTACATGAAAGCCAGAAATATGAGGCTGCAAATTCACAGTAAACATGTGCTACCATGCAGTGGGTGTGGAAAATAAAGGTTGAGCTGGCCTCAACTTTTTTCATTTCTATAGTGACTGGTGAAGCATCAACCACTTTCTTCATATCCATCATGAGAATCTCCTGTTCCCATGCATCCCATAAGTGAACATGGAGAGAGGTCTGGTGACTGTGGAGGCCATTTGACTACAGTGAACTGTTTGTCTTACTCAAGAAACCAGTTCTGGTTTGAGCTGAGCTTTGTGACACGGTCATAAAGGGACGGATATGGTGAGCAACAATACTCAGATATGCTGCGATGTTTATACAGTCCCGATCAAAAGTTTAAGACCATTTGAAAAATGGCAAAAAAAACCATATTTTACATGGTTGCATCTTAACAAGGTTCCAAGTAGAGCTTGCAACAAGAAGAAATGGGAGTGAGACAAAACATGCAAAAATTGAGCATGCAGTTTATTGAAAACAACGCTTAAACTGGAACAGGCTGTTTTACAGCTGATCAATAGTTTAGGACCACATGCCTTTAAAAGGCCAAATATGTGCTAAAATGTGTATTCATTGTCATTTCCTGTCAGGTAGTCACACTGTCATAATTTTCTGATGGCAAAGGCAAAAAAACATTCGCTTTTTAAATGCGTTCGGGTTGTTGAACTGCATAAGCAGGGTCTCTCGCAGCACACCATCACTGCTGAGGTGGGACACAGTAAGACATTTGGAATTTCGTAAACGATCCTGAGGGTTATGGAACAAAAAAGTCAAGTGGAAGACCCCCAACAATTTCACCAGCACTGAGCTGGAGGATCCAGTTGGCTGTCTGTCAAGACACTGGACGATCCTCGACCTAAATTAAGGCCGTTACTGGTGCCGACTGCAGCCCCATAACCATCAGACACCATCTGAGACTGAAACTTTTCGAGAAACAAAGCTCATTTGGTTTTAAGTCTCCTAAAGTGTGCCAAGAAAATATCCCTCACAGGTTACACAGACACCAGCAGCCTGAAAACTGTTGATAAAAGGCAGAATGGATCCACACTTTCATGTTGTTTACTGAAAACCTGAATGTTGAACCAGAAATTTGAACTCATCTGACCAGGCAACATTTTTCCAGCCTTCTGTTGTCCAGGTTTGGTGTGAATTGTAGCCTCAGTTTCATGTTCTTAGCTGACAGAAGTGGAACCCTGTGTGGTCTCCTGCTGCCGTAGCCCATCTGTTATGTGCTCCAAGATGCTCTTCTGCACGCCTTGGTTATAAGAAGTTGTTATTTGAGTTACTGTTGCCTTCAGCCCCAAGCAGTCTGGTCATTCTCCTCTGACCTCTGGCATCAACAAGGCGTTTTCACCCAGAAAACTGCTGCTCACTGGATAGTTTCTCTTTTTTTGGACAATTCTCTGTAA
The DNA here is from genome assembly GCF_036321145.2 of Pelmatolapia mariae. Taxonomy (NCBI): domain Eukaryota; kingdom Metazoa; phylum Chordata; class Actinopteri; order Cichliformes; family Cichlidae; genus Pelmatolapia; species Pelmatolapia mariae. The sequence goes on from NC_086236.1 coordinate 64,278,446, forward strand.
ACCATAGAAATGGTTGTGTGGGAAAATCCCAGCGGATCAGCAGTTTCAGAAATACTTAAACCAGCATGTCTGGCACCAACAACCATGCCTCGTTCAAAGTCACCTTTCTTCCCCGTTCTGATGCTCAATTTGAACTTCAGTAAAAATTACGAAAATGCCGTAAGACAGTTTTTTGTACTCAGTGTCCTGTCATTACTCCAAAGTAAAAACATTTTTGCTACCTTTAACTCTGTGAGCTCTGAGTCATCATCAGTGTTGACCCCAACCCTACCTCCAATCTTTTGATCTCCTGATTGACAGCCTTGATAGCTTTAGCAGAACAATAAATAACAAAAACACACAAAAAAGTCAAAAGAATGCATATTTACAAGGTTACCGTGAGGGTCATCACTGATGATGATGATGACTTAGACCTCTTGGGGTTAAAGGTAACAAAGTCTATCATTTAGCACCTTAAAGCCTCCATGCTAACTAGTGGTTGTCTCCAGGTACATAATTTACCAATCAGAGAATCATCTTTCTAGCCAAGTGTCCACAGAAAACAGCATATTTCCCCAAATATAAGCTATTCCTTTAAGATATCCAGATAAGCTCTCATCATGTGGGCTGTTTTACTGCAAACTGCTCAATTATTCACTGTCCACTGAGCAGCCCCAGGATTAGTCTGCAGATGACTCATTTAGCAGTTTACAGAAAAGAGTTGACCGAATTCACAAAGAGGCTTTTCCCAACATATATGATTTCTATTGTAGGGAGTTTCCCTTTAAAGAAGCACAACACAGTGTGAGAATATTTAAGCAAACAAACATTTGACACGTTCACCGGTTTGCACACACTGAACAAAGCTTTTGCAAGGTTGGCAAGTTACAACAGCAGCACTTACACTGTACAATAAGTGCACACACGCTCACACACTAGCACACGCTAATCTAATTTCTTTCTTCTAGTATACCACACTTCCTTTCCCTCTTTCTGTCTTTCCCAAAGCAGAGCAAAACAATAGCCCTCCTGTGTGCCTGCGTCTCTGTCAGCTACGCTGACCGGAGGGCCTGCTGTGACATCCTGTTTTGGGTTCATAGGACAAGGTTTAAACATATGGTCATGTTTTGGGTTTGGCTTTTTTTTTCTCAGTCTGCCTGGAAATAAACAGACAACAGCTGGAAAAGGACTATTTGGGTCTGATTATTACAGGGTTGACAAGGTTTAGGCTGGTCTAGTGCTGAGCAAGCAGAAAGACTGAACTGGTGTACCTGTTAAAGATTTTAGTGTGCTTGCAAAAAAGGGGAAAAAAAATGCCCAGTAGTTTGAAAAGTGGATGATAAACCAGCAGGAATCCAGCACTCCAGGCTTTGATGCTGCTGCTGATGTGTTTTTTCACTCACTTTAATACAGACACACAGACACACACACAGTCCGAAGACTTTCCATATCACACTTTTGCCAACCAGCACATGTGGATCAGCAATCTTTTGACCCATTTATGACTTGATAAACTGGATATTTCACTGAATGAAATCTTTTGAACTCCCCTCAAAACTATTTTTGGTAGTTTAATAAGCTGCAAATGTAGACTTTTAGCTTACACAGGAAGCCGTTGTTGTTCCTCTGCTCAAAGGCCTCCAGTACCACTAAAGCATAACAGACTTATTTCTCAGACAGTGGATGGAAATCTGATTCCACTTTACCAGGGGTTTTAAACACTTACAAGGCTTTAAAAAATTCTGGCACTACTCGGTGAAACAAAACACAAGTTTCTTTTCCACTAAAGCCTCTAATTCAGCTCTTTGATAACACCTTAGGTCAAACTCTTCTGTGCTCGTGTGGCCTCCGACTGCGATCCATTTGTAGCTGGGATCTTTCTTCTGTGCTCTGAGAAGTAATATTGTGTGTCAGGGTTAGCATGGGTTGTGAAGTGTGTCAAATCTGGCCTAGTTCTTCTGCGCCAGCAGCTTCGGCAGACTGCGGATGTCTACGCTTGAGAGAAGCTTGGTTCATGACTCAGAGACCGAGAAAGTAACAGCACACACACACAACCCTGGCACACAGTGGTCTGCCAGGAGAGAAGTCAACTATTTCAGCTGTTAGCAAGGCACACCTTCATCACAGATGTGCTAGAAACATCAACAAGCAAAGGTGACCTTTTTGATGCGGTAATGGTGGTCATCTAAAACCAGAGGTGTCGGTGTAGGAAAACAGCTCTGTCCTACTTCCACACTGATTCTGGCATGTGTGTCAGAGTATAATCCTTTTAGAGAAGAAAGGGTGATAAAAAAAAAATAAGATGAAATATTTGCCAACAAGTCTTTTGACTAAAAAGAAGAAGAAAAAATAGACCAGGGATAAGTTACGAATTACTATATATATGAATTTTAAACCATGATTATGATTAGGTATTTGTCATTGGTCATTGCTTGCATGAACAGTGGTATCACCATATGTGCACCTTCTTCAAGGCTCATTACAAAATAATATCTTTGTTTTTATGCAAAATGCCTTTTCTTTTCTGTGTCTGTAATAAACAAACAAAACCTGAGGATCCACCATGAGCTTGAAGAAACTTAAAATGCCAAATTCCCACAAATTCATATTGTAAAGTCAGGGAAGACAGTTTGGTTTCTTCCCGCTGATGATTTACAGCATAATTCAAAAGTCTAGGTTCAGTTCAGTCTAGACCACTTTAGTCAAAACACTATTGCTATTTTCATCTGTAATGATTTATATATGGCAGTATTGTTCTGGGAGAACATAATTCTGCCCTCTTTCCATCTGCATACATGAAAGGACTAAGACGGGGAGAGCAGCGGGTGTAGAACAGAGCAGGCATCACTGACAACAGGTATGGCATCAATTAAGCCAGAAACGGCATGAAAAGAAGGAGCTAGGGTGGAGGTGGGTTGCAAAGCAGCTTGCAGAGGAAGGAGGATCTGTAATTAGGCAAAAGAAAATTAAAGAGTCCTTTCTATATATGAAATTAGCAGATATGGGCTGGCACTGAGTGCAGCCGCTTCCAGCTGATGCACGCAGAGTGTGATGTCTAGACATGCCTTCTAAAATGTAATGGTCAAAAAAGGAAAATTTTGTATTTTTTATCCTCTAATTGCAGTATTACATCCTAAGAAAATGGGAAGACTATAAAATAAATGATTAGATTGACATGAACTGAAAACCACAGTTTAGGGTAAAGCATGGGTTGGTTTACAAAGTCAAATAAATCACATGATTAGAATCCACAGCAGGTGAGGTTCACCAGAACTTGGCCCCACAGTTTGACCTGACACAGGCTCAGGCTCCTGACTGACACATCTACTGACAAACTAAACTAAAATCCTTATAACAGAGTCCAAGGAATGACTGGAATGATCCAACACAGCAGCAGTCGATTCAGTTATGTAAATCTGTTCCAAGAAAACAGCAGCTGGCTTACATCTGGTAACGAAATCCACCAGGAAATTATTCAAAATATAAACACTTTGTTGTACCTGCCTGTTTTACCTCTTAGCAACTGCATAACTACCCCCAGTAAGGCTGAAATTTTAAGCTAATGCAGTCAGGAGGAGGGAGCAGACTCCACTTTGCTTTGCCCCCATCTCTGTAACAAAAACCATCCCTGAACTAAAGGTATCCCGTAGCACTACTGGGTTATAAATCAGAGGACAGACCCCTTTCATTCCCCTTTGTCAGGCATGACCTCTGCTTCCCAGGGGGTCAGGGAGATGGCCTGAGCATCGGCACTGTGGGAAACCTGACCAGGAGCCACGGACCCTCTACAAATAACCATCTTACGTCAGGAAAAGCTGCAGCAGGACTGCTAGCGGGCCTCTGGTTCGACACCAAATGAAATTTACAGAAACAGGAGACAAGAGTTTTATGTGTTTTCTTTTCAGAGAGCAGGGAGGTCAGTTCACCCTCATTGTAGAACAAGAGCAGGGATTGACCACTGCTGACAGTTTCCTAGTTCAAGTGTTATGTAGGTTAAACATTTTTCTTTAATCAGTGAAAGAGTCCTTTTATGTAGAATGTAAACTCAATAAAATATACTTTGTAGTTCTCCAGCCGTGCATCAAAATCTCATATCATCTTATATCTCATATCATATCAACATATCGATAATAACTCACGTCCATGAAATCATTTGTTATTATTCTTTTGTGTATAATGTCATGTAAAAATGTTAAATATGTCACATAATTGCAGTTAATTTGTAGCAAATTCCCTGATGATAAACAAAAACATGAATGTGAATATTCATCCATTATTTTTAGGCTTTTAGGCTGTATTGCTTATTGATGGTTTCTCAATAGATGACCATTATGGGGGTTATCTGCTCTTCTATAGAAATTTTTTCAAGTTTGTCCATAACATTTATGATGAAAATAAACTTAGATGATAAGAACCACCCCGTTTCATGCACTGGACATTTGCATCTTTTCAACATAAACAAGTGTTTACAGCTTTTTTTTGTAGTTCAAATTCCTTGGAGAAGTTTGCATGTCCCTTTGAGAACAAATCGTTTCAAAAACAAGAAGTAAACAGATTTATAATAAAACTATGAAAGTAAATCAGAGCTACAAGGTTACCCACATCTTTGACCAGATGTTGATGCTGGTGAACAGGGCGGCAAAGATGTGCGCTAATCAAAGCCGTTTTAATTTTGTACACAAACCATAATTACAGTTCTAAGAATTCGTTGCATTTAATTAGATTTGAGGTGTAAAGTTGTTTTTTTTAACTTGTCTCTCTTAACTCTACACTATATTGTGCAATTTCTAATTTTGTTGATACTTTTGCAAACTGCTGAATGCATACATTTAGCAGTAAATATCACCCCATGTTTTTGTAAGCAGGCACAATTTTTCTAGAAGAGCACTATGAACAGCCGCTCTGTGGCAAGTTAACAGTCAGCATAAATTTGCTGATTCATAAACAGTCCCAGCACAGAATTAAACATATTGCAGTTACCAAACTCTTTGCATCCAAGTAGCACACTGCAACGAGTTCCTTGCTGTGAAAACATTTGTGGCCACATCATGATGAGAAAACACCCCAGTCACACAGTCAGATCTATTCCCAGTCATGTGGGAACAGGACAAGCTGTCAGGCCAACAGCTGGCCCTCGCTCCTCATCTGCATCCATGAAAACATTCATCTACACTTCTCCTGCTCTGATATCCGACTCCCACGAGGGAACAGAGTTCGTAACCCAAACGCCACGAACCGGTCGCTTTATTGGTCACTTTATTGCATCCCTGTGGTTTTTGATTACTCTCTTTCACTTTCAGTTCTTGATGTTTTTCACCAAGCAGGGTAAAACCATCTCCTGGGACCATATGTTCACAATATGGCCAGTGAAAGGCCCGTCCCTTTTTAAGGTGGCAGCTTTGATGTTTTCCACAGTCAGTGAAATTGGTTTGAGAAAATGTATGTTTAAAAAGACAAATCATCTGCAGATTCAAACGCTCTCCTTCATCTTTTTCTCCACCTCCTCTCCCTCCTCACACGATCCCCTCTGTTACTAATGTTCTTTGTGCCACTTGGTTTACCTTCAGGTCAAAGCCATAGCTTATAATACATGCTTTCAATCTTTCTATTAAGTGTACTTTGGTAGCATAGATAAGGTGCTACAGGTCAATCCTAGAACCTTTTCACTCCAGCATGACTTCCATTATGTAAGTGGCAATAAAAAGATACGTAGTTAATACGTGCTGAAAGTCAGAATTCAATTTAATAGTCATTGACCGATCAGGCACCATTATATCTCAGAAAGGTCATATCACCAAGGTTTTCCAACAGAGCCCTTTGCTCTTACTATAGGCTTAGTTGTGGGTTTTTAAAGTTGAACTGGAGTTGGGCACTATTCTCTAATTAGGCCTAATACTTGTGCTTATGGCACAAAGTCCTGTTTCGTCCTGTGAAACACAGATATGTACATATTATGAAAAAAATGTCCCTTTTGGAGCTTTTTATTTATCTACTGGTATGGCTAGACAAACAATATCCTACTAACAGCTCAATAAATTAATTTCCTTTGGCTATTTATTTGTTTAGACAAGAACTTTTCTGCCTCAAGCCAAGGTGAGACCCTTTTTTGTGGAACTGATTAACTTTGAGAAGAGCTACAGCACAGACAGGCTGAGTCCAGGCTTAGACTGTAACCTTGAGGCTGTAGTGAGAGAAAAAATAGGCTCATGTCACAGCAGAGGCAGGGGAGCTGCTGAGTAAATCACTGTCTGGTCTTCGTGTCTCTTTCTGTACCACTAATTGACTATTTGCTAAACTCAGTTCCTGTTGCCACACCTGTCAACCTGTTTTGTTTTTGCACAATCCAAAATGTAACTTGCAGTAAAAGAGAAGCACATTTTAAGTTTTTATTTTTGTAAGCAACAAGCCTTTGATTGTTCCCCACAAAAACGCAAGGATGATACATATTTCTAACCAACAGCTGTTTATTTTGGTCTTGCATGAGGACTGTCAGTTACATATTTCATCATATGACAAGTATTGGGTATCTAAATTAAAGTGTTAGAAAGCTATCTTTCAGACAATTTGGTTGTGCACATGTGATTGTGACTCCAAATGAAGCATTGCTGCAGACAGTTTTTATTGGGCGACAAGCTAAAAATGTAGCAGAACATTGACCACGTTAGCTTTATTTTTCATGAACATGAAATATGCAAAGATAGCCACTTAAGTTAGTTTGTGATTAATATGATGTAGGAGCATCTTGGCAGTAAAATACCAATTTTGTTTGGACTGAAAGCAACTTTTTTCTTTCTGAAGGTTAGGCTTTAAAGTAATGCTAGGTTGCTACTGAAGCTAGTAAGCTAGTTACAAGGACAATGCTAACACTTGATAATTATTCATTCAGAACTCCTGTCCTCTGGTGCTTTTAGCTTTTAAACTTTTCAGACTACCATGTATTTGTTATTAGAGTCTAGTGTGGGCACTATATAGCAGAATCTAAACCCTGACATGTAGCTGATACCACAGAAAATAGCTTTTTGGTAAAGTCCTCATTCAAAGCAACTACAGAAGATAGTACACTAAACTTTCAGTGCATATCTCACCAAGCAGGTCTGATGTACAGGAATGGGCATCAAAAAATGCTGCGAACCATTTTGAGAGATGAGAATGAATTTTGACATTTGGCTTATATTTGTGCATATTGTCCCTCTTGCAATTTGCATATAACTCACATCTCCATATGCGTGCACACAGAACAAACAACATTAGCAATTCTCTCTCAGCCCGTCAGCTGCAGATGAAGAACGTCTACTGGATATGCTCTCCAACATCATCAAAGCAAAGCAAAGCACTTGACCTCGCCCTCGTCTTCACCACAGTTCTGGGGTTAGCCTTTCCTAATTTAACCCCAGTCTGGTTGTGAGGGCGAGGGAAGGCCCATCTCTGTGGCGCCATGTTGGGCAGGACCTCCTCTGAGGATTCAGCCAGTGATATCCCTCAAAGCCCACAGAGGATTCCTACCTGATCATCCTCAGTGGGACTTAATTGCAGGATCCATGGAGGAGGGAGGACACCTGTCAATCATAAGCAGTATTGGTGGAGTCTCAGTGGATTGTAATGCTTGCATGGTAATATTTTGTACGTTACTGTGCAATTATATCGCAGTGGGTTAGATTTTTTCAAAACTTTGCTGAGTGGACATCATCAGAAGTTTTAAGCATTACTGCTTAAAGCATTATTTGCAAATACAAGCTCCTGCTTCTATAATACTATTACTTTAGTGAAGATAAATCAAGCTAAAACAAGCTGTTGGAAATAATAGAAAATATATTAAGCTCACTGTGGTAATTCTGACAGCCATCCAATAGTGCCAATCATAACTGGCAGACGACAAACTGGAAAACAAATTATCAGTCAAGAAATTACATGAGAACTGCCAGTTGACCTGGTGAAGTCTAATCTGATCTAATACAAACTGTTTCCTCTAATTACATTCTTCAGTCCATCGGCATGAGCTCTCATGACTTGTTGCCAAGCTTGTGAAGGACTGTGCACAGAGAGGAATGCAGCGCTGTGATGCGCACACTGCAGAGTATCCGAGTTATGTAAAGACGGTGTCATTACATTTTTTTTTCCCCATCGTTTTATTACTAAGCACAAAAAGATTAAAGAAAATCTCTGCAACAGTTTATGCTTTTTCTGTAGCAAATTTTAGTCATTAACAAGAAATAATAAGGGGATCCTGCCACAAACTTACTAATTAGTCCTAATCCTGTCTAAATTACATACTGGGTGTGGCGTTCAGCTTCAGCTCAAACAAGCAGAGGAAATTACTGGCCTGAAGTGATTTTGCTTTTGTTTTTATACTAACACAGAGGATATGCTGCTTTCTTTTGTGAAGCTTTATGCTCTAAAGCGCTTCAGGCTCAGTGCAGGATTGCATAAAGCTCTGTAACATCATCAGATGTCAGACTGCAAGAGTGAAGGGCACAGGTGAGCTTCCACTGAAAAGTCTATTGTCTTTGATATGGTGCGTGTATCTGACACCCAGCTTTGGGACTAGGTCATGAACTTTGACAGCCATATCAGTTCCTCCTGGGAAAAGAGTGATCCAGGTGTCTAACTGGCCAATTAGTGTGTCACCCACACTGGTGTAAAGGTCCTCAAAGAAGCAGTTTCTCACCATATTAAAAAAGCTGAGTGGTGTTGAAGTTCTGGATTAGGCCTTTGATCCTTTACAAGATTTCTCTGTTAGTAAAACACCAAGTACAGAGGAACCTTTCACCTCCCTCAGTAAATTTACTTGATAAAACATAAGAGCAAACAAAATACCAGCACTCACATATGCATATATTTCTTAATGTTTTTTATTGAGCTTGAATAGCACAATGTTTTCTTCCACATTCAAACTCTCATGCACACGATATCTGACTGTAAAAGTCGAGTTCTACTGTAACATCCTGAGGCATCTGAAGGAGCACATTCAGCACAGCCAACCATTCATTATACACTGAAAACATGGAAACTTTCTGGCTGCACAAGCATTGTCTTTTTCACTTTCACTCGCCAGGTTAGCATCACCCTCTTCCCCAAAATGAAATTCAAGAAGAAGCAGACATAGCAGAGGTGAGTGTAATCTAAACCGGTCCAAGTAGGCTACAATTTTAGCCTACTGTAAGGTGGACAGTTTCTAAGGAACATGATGGCTTTATAATATCTGATTTAGATGAGAACCTCCAGAGGCCTACAATGTACATGTGTGCCAGTTTTGATGTTTTCTTGGCAGATGAGCAGGATGGGACTCAAACTTAATGATAAAAAACATGGACAAATCTGTGTCAATTAGATAAGATGCAAAAGTGTAGAAGCATTTTCTCAGTTTCATGAAATATAACTGGATACAAGACGGTTGAAACTGCTCGATTTAACTGTCCACACAAACTTGCAACACGCTCCAGTGCTCGTAAATCCCAACAGCCCACAGCAGCCTTGTCCCACAATAGCTGTACTTCCTGACAGCCTCCATCAACTTCTTATCAAGTGGCACTGTCTCCTTCTCCAGTCCTCCACTCAGACAGCCTGACACCCCAGATTCCCATGTCAGAAATAGAGATGGACCGAAGGAGGACAACGACTCGAGGAGAAGCAAACATGCAAAAGAGCACAGGAATTTCTGTTTGCAGCGGAGGGGGCAAAAGTCGGAGCGGCCAAAGAGAGATGGAGTGGGATTTAATAACATGTTGATGACAGGCTGGAGGGGAGTATGCAATGCTCCTGCAGGAGCGGAGAAAGAGAAGGGTGTAAGATGAGCCATACTGGCTTGTATAGCTGTGAATAGAGGTCTGCTCTTTTACACTACGACAGAGTGTGTCTTCATACCTGCACTGATCGTACATGACGAGAAACAGGGGCAGTGAAATCTCCAGCTGTGCATCAATGTGTAATTTCCGCCTTGGCTAGTTATGGGTCACTGGTTCCCCGAGGCTCGATTTGCTCGAGCATGGATGAATGATCAGTCTGTGGTGCATGAGGGTTATTCCTGATGTGGTGGGGAAACAAGAACCATTTTTTCTATATAAATGTATTAAAAGCCATACGTCCACCTATCCACCTATCCATCCACTGATGTGCACCTGTGACAGAAGCCACTGTGGGCAGGATGATGACGAAAATAAGAGGCATTTTTAAACTGTTAAACGGAAGATTATTTGCTTACTTGTTGAGCACTAGATGACAAGTCAGACGCTGATTACTTTATAGCTTCATGGAGACCGGAAATTAAGCAGAACAGAATGTAAACATCATTAGTTACAATTTTATAGCTTGTTTTTAGTGAGGTTCTGTCTGCATGTGGCCACTAACCATGTGATGTCAGGCATTTTGAACATGCGATGATCATGATTACAATGCAGGGTCAAGTGAATAAAGCCCAAGTCCCAGAGGCCTGCCCCCCGGCAATCACCAGTTGCTAAGGAAATTGCGTGTTCCCCAGCTGGTTGACAAAAATCTCCTTGAAATTGCTTTAGTTGCTACCAAATTGCCACCATATGCACAGAAGATGGCAACTCATCCATAAACACTCAACAGCGATAGGGAAACTGTGAAAGTGCAACCCAAACATAAAATAAAACATAAATAAAAAACATTTGCCTTCAAAGTAAAAGTTGGACCTTTTAAAATGTCCTACCTGACAGTGCAGATAAGTGAGCATCTTCCAGGCAAACCGCAGCAATTGTTCAATGACCAAAGCAATCACAAGGAGGTTTTTGGCGCAGCATCTTCTTTGCAGCTGATTTCACCTGGAGGAGCCACTCGCCTCTCAGTTGAGGAATAGCAATGTGCCCACGGCATCGCACAAGAAATCTTTAGTATTTAAAAAACAAAGCAAAAGTTGTAGTTTAACAGGAGGGATGTTTTCTACTACCTGTTCTTAGAGAACAGTGATTTCCTGTGCTTCACACAGGTAGCTAGCATCTACCTTCTAAACCTTTATATTTACCCAATAGAGTGCTTGTTTGAATCTCATGTTTCCACCTAATGCATCCAACTGAGGTTCGCTCTTGTTTTATTTTCAGCTTCCTTCACTCTTGAATTTTTTTTCTATCCTCTTTTTCTTTTATCAGTAAGAATTTTTACAGTTACTTCTGTTGTTCCACCATCCATCATTTCATCCACCTGGGAAGGTTAACAGTCTCTCCTCTTTTTTGTTTTTTTGATATCATATCCAGTGAGAGGCAGAACTGCAGAGGGAAAGAAGCGCTTACAGGGAAGCAGTGTTTCTATACTGCCAACACTGTGAAACTTTTTTTGATTTTTCAGTAACAATTTTGAAACACAAAGCTTTTGGGGTGTTCTATAATTTAACAACAAATGTATTTGAAGGATGCTGTGATTAAATATGCATACTCATTCAAAACCAGGTGAGTATTTCTGAGTGCCAAGACTGATTAAAGTATTTTAAAAAGCATATTTTACTATGAAGATATCAGAAGTTTTACATTGTTTATTTTTTTAACACAATATCTTTAAAAAAAAAAAAAAACACTACATGAGACGACATTTTTTGTGCCCATCAGCCTCTAAAATTAAGAATTCAAGATGCATTTTTCAGATGCCTTCTTAGCGTCTTGTTGGAGTCTGCTGGTTCTCACGGTGAGCTGGGTGTCTGGTGTGTGTTTGTATGTGTGTGTGTGTTTAGGCTTAGCTGCAGGTCGGGAGCAAAAGCAAAGAACAACAGCCATAACAGCTGTAGAAACAGTAACTCGAGCCCGACAGAGACTTTGTGGAGGGCCAAAGAATCAATTTGCATTCCAGCAACTATACAATACAATATAAAGATATAACACAAACCATCACTTTTACTGCGCGTGAGTGACCGCTACAGCCAGTGACCCGTGGCATCGAGCTGACAAACCAGCTTTCAAAATCAGCACAACACGGTGGATCGTGGGCCTCCTGCATATTGCTCCCTTAAAAATAACTCGGCAAACTATAATTTCAGAAGAGAAACATCGCAGCTGCCGAGTTATATTTTCTGTGCCGTGTGTGGAAATCCCACGGCTCAAGTTCTTCGGGCTCAGCACTCCTCCTACTAGGTGGCCACTTTTATCTGAAAATAATCAATGGAGCCAACAAGTACAAACATGACCCAAGAAATAAACACACATATTGGCTGAAAATGTATTGATGGTCCTGTAAGCCCCGAGCTCTTGTTCGAAAGTATGAATGAGAGCAGAAAAATCGATCTATTTTCAGGCAGGCCTGCCTTTGGAGATGGGTGATCAGATTTCAGCAGAGATACAGATGGATGATGGGTGCCAGGACGTATGCATGCATGTGTGTGGTTGCGTGTCTGTGCCTGCGTGAGTTTTACTGGGTCGTGGTGTGGCCGCGAGGGTGTATGGGGGGGGGAGCTTTGCAGAAAGATTACCCTGTTTGCTGGGAAATAGAGGGGGCAGGAGGCAGATTTTATTTTCTAAGGGGGTCCCAAATCCATTCCTAAAGAGTCACAAGATTATAAAGCCTAGATTGAGCTAGTAGATTACAGGGACGAGACACCATGTGAACTTCTGTGATGTGAAGTGAGGGACTGTGGTTCTCTAAATAATATACCTCCACTAGGCCCCTTCCTCCACACTATAAAACTGATTATCCTGGCGGGTGGGGGGGTATTGTTATTGGCCTTAGGTGGCTGTATCATTTATAACACCTGCTTTATAATTTCTTAAAACTTTTGTATGTATTTTGATGGCTCATTTATACTTTAAACCTTTTTGGCCTTTTGTTCGGTTTAACTGTTTCCAAAATGTTTAGGAAAATCCCAAAAAGTTGATTTTGTTCATCCTGGATGTTTTTTGGAATCAACTTCTTGAGATTTCCTTACCAGGATGATCGAGCATGCATCTAGACGTTCAGGAGAATCATGAAAGTGCATAGTTTCTTGGGATTAACATCTTGTTTCTGAATGACACGAGTCGCTCCACACTAACAGTTTAGACAGGTCAGCTTTTTTAAAACATGCAGACATCCACACATTATCACTTGAGGATTAACAAGGCCACTGAAACAGAGGTCATAACAACCCTGCAGAGAGCTGAGTCTAACTTCAAAAAAGTCAAGTCGCCACCTTATCTATGCAGACACACTGCAAACAGTGGAGATTAACTCTGAAAACTGCTTTGTCTGCCTGTTTGTTTGGTGGATCTCCTCCTTTTAGCTGATAAACCTATCAGGGTGATGTCTGGTGCAAAGTTACAGCTAATCTGTCAAAGTTTTCTCCCTGAAAATGACCTCTGTGCAGTGATTCTGAAATGTCCACTCACTTAAATATACTAATGGCCATTACTTTGGGGCATTAGTGTAATTTCTGTAAACAAGAAGGACCATTAGGGAGCAGATAAGGAGCCTTGGAGGACGTTTTATATTGTGACCGCTGCTGGTTGTTATTTCATGTTAAATCGACAGGAAATAATGAGCAGTGCTTTAAAAGTGCTGCACTTTTGCAAATCAAAAAAGAGAAAAGAACTATTGCACGGTTAATTTAGAAGTGGAGCAGGTTTTGTAAACAAGAAAATAATTGTTGCATTTACTCACACCAAAATGGATGGTGTGTATTCCTTTTTCATAAAACAATGGAGAAGGAAAAATCTCCCCTAGACTACACTGTATATACAGTAAGTGTTCATGTGCCTCCCTCACATAAGCCACAATTTTGCCTCAAGCAGGTGTGCTGTGGTAAGCTGCTGAAAGAGACCAGTCATTGTTTTTGCGAGAACATCTTTGGTCCCGTAGTTCGACTTCCAGATGTGCCCGCTGTGCCGTGTGTGACTCACCTCGTTTGTTGAGACACCCGACACAACAGCGTCATACCTGAGCGCTACCAGACATTTCTGTCTGCCTGTGAGGGCTTTCATAAGCGCTATGTCTATTTTGCTTTTACAACCCTTTTCATAATTTTGCTGATAAATCTTCTCTTCCCCCCTGTGTCTGATCTTAGATTTTCTTGCCCATGTTTCTTTTACTGATTAACCTCATTTCATAATCTCAGTATAACATTTGAGACCTTGAGCTGTAATCTTGAAGACAAACTTCTTAGGCTCTGGCACAGTCCGGTCACTTTGGCCGGCTGATTTATGGACTGGTGTTGGCCAAGCGAGGTCACAAAGGGACGGACGATGGAAACGCAACAGCTTACAACATAATCACATGGTAGTTTGTTCCAAAGTCATCAGACTGTGCTACATCTTAAAACTTGTTCCACTGACCTCATGTGATGCTGTTTTAAGTCTGTTAGCAAATCCATAAAGAAAATAGTTTGTGGATAACCAGATTTGCCTCTGCGGATTGAGAAAGCATCTATATATATATATATATATATCTATCTATATATATATATATATATATATATATATATATATATATATATATATAATACAAATTTAATCTTTTTGTATTTTAGATTGCCTAACCTTCTAGAGTCCTACTCAGAGTATGTAAACCTTTGTAACATTAACCTGGGTCCTTAATTACCACCATTATTGCTATACACCATCATGATTACAAAGGTAACCCCCTCTACAAAAAGAGATCTTGGATATAAACACAATTAACTCATCTTCTCTCAGGTTTGGGCTTTTGTTATATAATTAAGGCAGGCTCACACATCTTTGTGGGGTTGCTTTTCTCTTAAGTAATTGCAGTGTGTGGCACAGAGCCCAAGGCAAGCAATGAAGAAGAGTGAAGAAACAAGAAAATAGTGTGTTCTTGTCTGTGTTTTGTCTCTGTGGATGAGGGGGATGGTGAGATATTTGTGTTGCACTGTGAGCCAAAAGTGAACCAAATGGCAAAGGCCTACGGGACTTTGAGAGTGTGGCGGTCACACACCTGTCTGACAGGACCACAAGTGATAAAAGAGTTTTACGCTATGGGACCAGTATGAGCATGTGTGCATGAGTGAGTTGGATTAACGGTCGAGTCCCCAGAGCTGAAAGTGCTCCTGCTCTGTGTATATGGGCGCACTACATGAAAGCAAGTTGTTTTGGCATCCGTCAGATTATTTTGTTTAAACTTCTCGCAGAACTAAAATTACAGCAGGTTAATGAGAAGCCGTGGCAGTGAACCAGCATTCACAAAGGCAGGATATACTCTAAGTGGAATGACTCCATCATTAATTTGCTTGTGCTTTTCCTGCTTTGACACATAAATGCCTGCTTGCTGAGGAAGGTCTTGCCCAAAACCACACTGGCCCTGAGATGAGATCTTATCAGGCAGACTAAGAGAAAACACCTGTGAGAGTCTACTGAGGGTCTTAAGTGCATATAAAAAAAACATGAACCATGATCACATGAGGGAAAAATCAGATAAAAAAAAAAAAACTGGTACCGACTCTACCTGAAATCCAACATGCCCACAGACGTTCCCATGCTTTGACTTTAAGAAAAAGACTCTGTCACCGTGACTTTACCCATTTGTTTTTGTTTTTAATGTGTTTTCATTTTTATTGTTTAAGCATTTTAAGCCTTAATGCACTTAAAACTTATGAGATACTCAAAATAAATCTACTATAGCACTGCGTTGAAAGGAAAAAATGGCAATAGAGTCCAAAACCATTTTTGGTTGCAGGTTGTAAATATGTGCTGTAAAGTTGAGCATTATGTCACTGCAACCTCCGGGGACTGACCCACTTTTTGAGCCAGCCTGAAGTGGTCATTTGAGGAACTGCTTTGGCTACCTTTTCACCCCAGATGTTGCTTATTGTGTCCCCAGTGGGTGATTCATGTGTATCTAGCAAGTAGCAACAATGTAGCCTTGAACCTCAAGTCTTACAAGAGCACGTCGTCGTGCATAAACATCTGTTCTTTCTAACTCAACATGCACAGACTTCTATATTTTTTAACTCTGGGTTTTCAGAGCTAACAGAGGCTGACAAAATTGCATTACCAAACAGCTTGTATGGATTAAAGTAGCCTTATCCCTAAGACCTGTAAACAGACGTCTGTGAGTAAAATCAGTAGTGCTCTTTGGTCTCACTGTTCATCAGTTTTGTGACAGCTTTACTGTGTGTAGTTGTTACATTTGAAGAAAGAAAGCTCTGATAAACCAGTCTCCAAGGAGTCAACAGAGACCACAAAGCTAACCTTAAATAATGATAGCCTTTCAGCTTTTGTCTGGGCAGAGATTTGGTAACTTAATCTACTGCCAAAGCGACTGAAAATCTTTAACCTATGCCACTTTAATCTTTTCCTCTTGAAGATATCCACATAAATAAAGTCAGAACTCATGAAAACTGCAGTACTTGCAGTCCTTGTGTGTTGTTTTTTTCGCTTCAGCTTGTGATCTCAGCAAAAATGGTTTCGAGCACCGATAAGCAGTTCATTATTTCTGAGCTCCCCGAGATGCATTTTAAACAAAACTACCAGACATCACAGACCCCTCAAGTACCCAGTTGTGCCTCTGTGCACTCTCCCTCGTCTCCCCCCGCGTAAACTGCCAGCCCTGCCTGCTCGCCTTCTGATGCATTCATGCTCTACAAACCCCATTTCCACCGAGCATTGCTGACTTGATGTCATGAAACTAAAATATGGACCTCAAAACATCAAGACAGTAGTCGTCAGAATTTCATCACCCCGCCCATCAGCCCAAAAATCAGCCCTTTTGGAATAAATGTTCAGTCTGAGTTTGTTTTAAATATGCAAGAAACACGAGTTTGTCACTGAGCTGCGAGTGGGGAAAGATCTCTTCTGACTCAAACAGAGACTGCTGATGTGAAAGTCTGTACACAGCTAGTGAAACTCCCTGATTTCCCATGTCCCATTATGACAGGATAAAATCTGACTGACAGTATAAACACATGGAAATGGCACGAAACCATGGGGTTGAGTTCGGGCTACACTCGCTTGCATCATTTTCGCATCATTATTGTGTGTTGCCAAATTCATATAGAAATGCCAAGAAAGACTCCTAAATTTAAAA
Source organism: Pelmatolapia mariae (assembly GCF_036321145.2). NCBI lineage: Eukaryota > Metazoa > Chordata > Actinopteri > Cichliformes > Cichlidae > Pelmatolapia > Pelmatolapia mariae. The sequence goes on from NC_086236.1 coordinate 64,295,378, forward strand.
AGGAAGCTCTGTTCTATCTGAGGAAACATGACACAGTAAGAGAGAGGAAATGGGTGTGAAAAACAGGACACGAAAGAGATGAAGGAAGTGGGATATGAGGAGGAAAATGGGCTATTTTTGACAGGGTATCTGATCAGGCTGTTGTCATGTTTATAAAAGACTGATGTGATGTAAATGTGAAGGACATGAAGGCAGAAAAAAGGGACAGTTGAATATATGCTATACAAAATTTAAGAGGTGAAGAGAACCCCCTGCTGGCCAGAGACAGAATTTCGTGTTCTAGATTTTTAAAAAAGGTTCGAGTCAAAGCTTCTATTTAATTCTAATTTTTTTCCAATATTGCTCAAAAGTTACAATTTTTCAGTCACATGTTCATACCTTACAAGAATTTCAGTGCAATAGTCTTTATTCTTATACACCGAAAACAGCAGAATAAAACATGGAATAAGGCATAAACCACAAAAGAACAGAAATAATACCATAATAAGCCAAATTTGTTTTAAATCACAACATTTTAAAAGTCAAAAAACTCACACATTTCAGTCTCAGTCACAATCACAAAAAATCCAAGTCATCGGTTTTACCGGCTTTATCTCACCAGGCGTGCATACGTGTCAAATAAATGTGCTCCACATTTTGCATTCCTGAAGTTTAAGGGAAACTCGGAAGATTATGTAGTATCTACATCACACTGCCAAATTACCTTTCTATAATCCGCTGGCCTCTGAACAGGTTAAGTGAGATAATCCCTGTCTAATCCTGCTATCACTGCCTTTAATCTCTTAATCCGGTTTTTGTTAAACTACAGATTAGATCAAGTTTGCTGACAGGTGTGGAGGCACATGTTCGCGGTGAAAGAAGCACTTTAGGGAAGTAAGTGTAGTCATACAACTGCAAAAACAAAACACTGCCGTGTGCTGCCTAAACCAGTGTGGTCGTCACCAAAATTCTGCCTTACTGCATTCTCTGTGCTGCGGGGTTAGATGGTAAAGAGACAACTCAGGTCTAGGTGCCCACCTCATCTCCCAGAAATAATTCAGAATTTCATAAATTAGCATAGTGACATTTAATACAAGCAACTTTTTTTTTCATAAGAAATAGTGGTTGGAGTTCAATCACTGGTCCGGGACATGAACACTACCTCTGGCTCTGTGCAGGCAGAGAAATGGAAGCTCTCTTTGTTAAGCGTCGCCTATGATCTATACTTCCTCTTTACTCTTACATAAATAGACTGACCTTTAAGTAATGGGGAACCAAAGATTACAAAAAAATAAATAAACAAGAACACTGATTTTCTTTTTATGTCTCAACCAGCAATCAGGCCATTGGTAGTAATGTTGCTGTGAACACACGTTTTCTGGAGCGTATAATAGCTGACAATACAGAGGGACTTCAAGAGGCGCCAGTTTAGTTACAGGATATCCTTTGCAAAATTTACCCTCCTCCTACATCTACCACCCTCCTCATGTTGTTTATTTTCTTTTACTTTCTCCTCCACCATGTTTCTAATTGGTCTTGGTCTTCAGCTCTGCCAGCTTGCTGGTAACAAAGTTCCATTTGAAAGACGCATCCTCGTTGCCTCCTCCCAGCGAGACGTACTTGGAGAAGCTATTGTTGCTCCTTCCTCCCCCTTCACTCTGCTCTCCCTCAGTGACCTGCCCATCCTGCTGGCTTTCCGCCCCTCCAGCCTCTCTCACCCCTTCCTCACCCTCTCCTGTTGCTGCCTCGTTCTCAGCAGCAGCAGCGGCGGCCGCAGCAGCTTCGGCCTGCTTCTTGGCTGCCCAGTTGGACGCAAAGCTATCCCAGAATCCCGTGCGCCTGGTGGGTCGCGGAGGCTCCTCGGGCTTTGCTGCAAGCGGACTGAGAATTTAGACAAAGCAGTAGGTGCTTTAAATTATGAAACAACTGATGAAGATTTTAGATTTTAAATAACTTAAGTTACATGTAAACACAGAGACTTTATAAGAAGGGCTTCAATAGTGATTAATCCAACAATCATTCCTTTATGAATATGATGAAAAAGCCAGATTTTGGCCAGTAAGTATCCTAGATTTTCAGAAAATAAGAATTTATGTCTTCCAGTAATTATCTTCACTTCTATTTGTTTTTTATTAAGCCTCCTTTTTCCCCTTTCAGTTCAGTCTGTACACCAGTTTCGGCAAAAACATTTCTTTGGGTCAGTGCAACGAAAGTAAAACTTCAACCTTATAAGTTACAAAATCTAATAAAGGTGTGATCTCAGTTGGAAAGTGTAAAGCTATATTTCACCAGCACAGGCAACATCAATGTTCATGAATGCATGTGAGAAGATGGACGATTAAAAACTCACTGGTCAGCGACAGGGGAGCTCTCAGTCTCCTCTAGGAGCTGGTGTTCATCATCTTTGTTGAAGAGCGCTGATAGCCGATTCCAGCTTTTAGCTCCTGCCCCCTGCATCTGGACAAGGTCAGAGGTCAAAGTAGGGATTTAGTGCTGTCAAATATGACTTGACTAATGCTCCTTTGTCATATCTTTAGACATATGCTTAGCGTGAACCTTTGTATGGATATTCTCACTTTACTCACTGCATCTGTGAAAATTTTATAAAGTATTTGTGAAACCTGTGTGATTAGTAAAGGGACAGAAAATACCCTACAAGATTTACAAGCACTGCCAGGGTTCACATACTTTCCTGGCCAGCTGGGAGACAGCGTTGGGCCCCTCATCCTCCTGCACTGGACTCATATCGTTCTCCACCTCTGTGACCTGCAACACCAGTAAACAGAACAATATTTCATGAACCTGTCCACACACAGCAGTTTCCCAATCTGGTCACAACAAACTGTCTGAGTTTAATGCACAACACAGAATCTGTGCACAGCAGTCGCCATCCGGTGCGTATTGTGGGTACTGCAAGCTGAAGCAGACCTAGCTTAAACACACATGACACTATTATATGGACTGCTGGAGACTAAAAATAAATTGCCACCATAGAAAAAATGTTTAATATTTCTTTATTAAAACTAACTTTAACATTTTGCACATTGTGTTTTAATTGCTTGTTTTATCTCTTGACCAACTTACTAATTACTTAACAGTAGTATTTCCACATCAGTGGATGTTTTGACATAAGGAAGACTGATAGTCAAACGCTTTAGCAGTCTCTAATTTCACTAGAACGTGTGAAGCAATGGCGACTCAAATAGCAGTGATGACATCTCTGCATATCTATCTAGATGGAAACTATCTCTCCGGATTCCCTGTCGTCCTTGCAAATGCCCGGGCAGCTCAAGAGGCCACAATCTGAAGCAGTCAGCTGGCAGATCTGAATACGCCAGTGAAGAACCTGGCTATCTGTCTCGTCCGCCTGTCAGCCCGTCACTCACTGGAATGCCAACTAATCCGTTTGTTCAGCTCCTGTGCAGGATCGAATTTCTCAGCTCTCTGGAGATCTGGGTCAACGCAACACTGTTTCACAAGAACCAAGTCCTGCATCGAGTGCAGGTGTTGCAGTGAATATGAGCGGTGGGAAAAGTCCAATCCAACAAAAACCGCTAAAAAGAAAGTAAAATTACAGTTACTGATGCAAGGTACAATCCTTATTTTACTGCTGCATGTGTTCAAAGTGAAGCTTGTTTTAACTGTTTCATTTACAGCACGGATGTCTGGCCTTGGAAAAGGTCACAGCGTAACTCCAAGACGTCCTGAGAGCTTTAAAAAGGTAGAAAAGAAAACTTAGAAAGTTCTGCTTCACATGAGTGTAATCGTCTATTAGGCCTTTCTCTGACTTCTTTCTTTTTGCGATAAAATGTTTTTATGTTTACTTAAGTCACCACAGGCATCTGAAATATGAGACCAAGACTTGATAATATTTTTATGTAAGAAGATACCAAGCAAAAAAGGCATTCGGTGACTGCTGAAAACATCCCATATTGCTTGCATTGTTGCCTGTATTTTGGTTAAAAGCTGTTTTATTATTGCTGTGACTGCTCTTACGTATCTGGATTTCATTTACAGTCCACATTCGTCTAACAGAAAATAATAAAAAAAGTAGATTTGATGCATGTAGATTTGTATGCACATGTCAGTAAACACAGTTTCATCAGAGTCGACTTTGCCAGCGTGCATTAAGGCCAGCATTGCTGTTCCCAGGCCGAACATCTGTCTTAAAGTTCCCATTGCATGGAAAACAAATCAGCCCTGCAAGCTCATCTAACGCTGTGATGAATAAGAAATGATCAGCAAAACAAAACCAGCTGACTTTCTGGCTTCCGTGCCAACAATTATGTCAGCTTTCTTGTACTTTAAAGTGTTTCTGACAAACAAATTAATGAGTAACATGAGCAAATGTGGAGAAACGTGTATGTATATTCTGTACCTCCTCAGCAATGTCCTCCTCATATTCGGGATTAATAGTCTTCAGCACTTTGCTTTTATAAACCTTCCACATTGGATTCATACTTGCAGAAATAGGTGCTCAACACTTGAGGGCAAGACCTGTGAAGATGCCTCTGCGCTCCACCTTCCACCGAGTCTCCACGTCCAGCTTCAGCTCAGTTGGGCCGACTTTGGCCTGTTTCCATGCGTAACGTTCTCAGCAGATTATAAATGCAGGGAACTTGTTCAGAGCTGAGGCCCAAACTTTGTCATGCTGCTTCTCCTGGTCAGATTATGTCTGTCTCATTAAGCCAGCAGGGCTGACAGCTGCTTTCATCCCCACAGAGTGTCTGAACAGGTAAAGCTAGGAAGCTGCGCTGCTTGTGCATCCGCCTACGCAGGTATACACACACACACACACACACTAATTGTCAGCGTCACGGTACTGCCTTGGTTACCTGGAAACAGGTGTGGATTTCCTCATTCATATTTTAGAGGGTTTCTTTTGCAGAGCCAGAGGTCCATTGTCATCCTGTGCTGGTAGGATGGCTCCTATAACCTTGCCACACAAACACACCAATACAAACTAGTTTTTAAGAAAGTTGGAACTACTGTCTAAAAGGTAAATAAAATTATATAAATTCCACAAGTATTTAATTAAATTAGTCCAAAGACTGCTTAACAAATGTTCAAAAGTGAAAAAGAACTCTAAAATTTCACAGCTTACACTTTGTCTTTATGATCTTTGCAGTTTACATGTGCAAACATAATTGCAAATGTTTCCCTGAACACAGGGTGTGCAGGTTGTCAGTGCTATACAAATGTAAAAGGTTGTACATTTCCACCTTGATCTATTCTGTGTACATGAGCACAGAGCTTTGAGAAATTCATGTTCTGACAACATCCTCGCCTTCCTTCCAAGTCCCGTCTTATTCAAGTAGCGAGCTGGAGGGGGATTGTGTAAAAACGTGCAACAGTCGCTTGTAATCTGAACTGCATTTGAATTAACGCTACACACGTGCTCATGTCTGCTTTATTTATGGCAACTCATCTTTATACCATCCGTATTAACAAGTAACTCCTCTTTCACTGTCACCTGGCCACTTCCTTGCTGTCCTCCTCTCTGCCGCTGCTATTGGCTGCTGTGACAGATGAGACGAACACCAATCAAATTCAGGCGCCATGCAAGGTTTTTTTGTGGGTTTTTGTGACTGGTCGCCTGGCAACCCAAGCGGGCTAGTTTCATGTAGATAAAGAGAGAAGTATAAAGCTCTGATGACAGATTGGATTTCACCAGCCACAACACAAACAGCCGGCTACAGAAATACGCCATGTTTTGCTCACCTGGCTCAAACTGACAAAATTTTAACTGTGGGCATAAACTCAAACATCAGTAGTATAACTGATCGCTATAAATGATCGCTGCAGGGAAGGATTGATCATGATCTTGATTATCAGCAGAGAAATTTGACCTAAGCTGTTCTGTTGCCCTCCTGATCCTGGTTTTGATTACCATACAGACTTCCACAGTAATGAAGCTGTAAGGTCGGGTAGATCCATACGATCGGCGTGAATTATGAATGCAAGTCTATGGACGACACATCTACACATAAAGACGGATGGAATTTGGTTATTTGAACAGCAGCCAGTTTGGGCAGCCTGAGGAGCTCAGGTTTCAGACGGGAAAGGTCACACCCAGGGATTTATCAGTTACCGCAGCACACACAGACAGTAGATTATTATGTATGACTGACATGTTATGACCTACATATCTTTTCAAGCATTACAAAGGAAGCTGGAGAGTAATGTAACCAGTATGTGTCGGGATATTAAAAGAGATCAAATTAATCTAGGTGTCGCTGATAAACTGGTGAAATGAGGCTGATTCAACATAGTCTCACTCTATCCGGATTTAAAGTGCATATCACTCCTCAAACTACAGTTTTGAGACGTTCACATCAGACATATTTTTCTGAAATGAACTTGTCAGAGGAGAAATACGAGCACAAATCCGTCTACCTGAGTACTAGGTAGCTGCTGGATAGTGTAGTGGTAATACTACACACCTTCGGAGCGGGAGTCACAAGTTCGATTCCCACCCGGTATCCAGTAAGGGTCCTGGCTAGACCCCTCATGCTAAAAAAACAAAGCCCTAGAATGGCGCGGCTATGTCTGCAGCCTGTCCGCAGCTCGGACACAAGAGTTTCACTACATGTTGTACTCTGTATAATTGTGTATGTGACAAATAAAGGCTGGCTGTCTGTCTGTACTTCAACAAAAGCTTGAAATATTAGAACGTTTTTGTGATATTTTACATTCTTAACCCCTTACATTTCAATTCAATTTGTTTGTAAAAGAAAATAGACACTTATAGCTGCAGATCATTGCACTGATAATACCCCTAAGCTTTTAGACCACAGGTGCTTGGCTCAGTTATCATTTTTATCGCTTTATAACCTTATAACAAGATACATTTTTATAAATAAATTAAAACTGATCAGAACTGAGTTCAGCTTACTGGTGTGCGGCCTTCCACAACAGTCCCAGTTTTCCATGTGGTCCATAGGAAAATTAATTGCCTAACCTTGTTTTAGACTATTTAAACACAGCACTAACTGGGGCTTTCCAGCCCTGTGAAGGACTGGCGACTTGCACAGAGTATACTCTGCATCTGGCCCTGAGTCAGCTCCAGCCCCCATCGTGAAGTGGATAAGTGGTTTATAAAATAGACACATGGAGGCTTTTCCATTAAATATCAAGAATTTAAAGTTAGAGAGGCAAGGTCGAGATGAGTAGAGCAGGGATAGTGGATATAATGAAAAAAGGATGTTGAATATGGAACTGTGAGGTAAGAGGAAAAGAGAAAGATCACAGAGGAGGTTTATGGGGAAAGGATGCGGAGAGGATAGGGTGAGATGGAGGCAGGTGATCTGCAGTGGGAGCAGCCGAAAGAAGAAAAATAGAACTAGAAGTTAATTTTGATTATATATTTTAATAAGTTTATTACCTCCTCTATCAGTTCTCCACATTAAACACAGACAACCTCAGATCACCACTAGGTGGCTCAAGAATCCTCAACAATGGTGGACATCAGTTTCAGAGAATCCTGAAGTCGCACTCATTTCCTTTTTTCAAATGCTTAATGATTAAGGCCGTGATTTTATCCCACACAAGCACAAAAACCCCCGGAATAAATAAGAATACAATGCAACATAAAGAGGATACCTACTAGTAGGGAGTGTGATTGCATCAAATAGATTTTTGTTATTGAAAGCGGGAACAATAGGATTTGGTTGCTTTACTAATCACCCTATTTGCATTACAAATAAACTAAATAAATACAGGTAAGGGCTGAAGTCAGGGTTCTGGTGGTTGATTTCACCTTCTTGACACTGTTCGTTTAAGTTAATTCCAGTTTCTGTTAGGCCCATTGTATTTGTATGGTCTTCTAACAGACGACCAACTTTTTGTATTTCACACAATCCAGAAAAGCTTTCTACCTAAATTTAGGCCACAGGCCTTTGTCTCAGAGCAGTTTATTTTGTATTTGAATTTCAGAGAGAAGTATATTTGCATTTCAGCGTGTCCTCCTTAACAGAGGGTGGATACCCAAAGACAGGAACTGGTATTTTCTATCATCAAAGCATAAAACCGATAAAATTGGACTAAAGCCAGTTTTGATACTTTGAGTGCTCACAGTAGTTTACCTATGCGACTCTCATGAATAGCTAGCAAGACAAGAACAAGAAAATAAATCTACTGTTCTTGATTTCATGATACCAAAGAAGGTTTACCTATGTGGAGCTAGATAAATACTGCCTCCTTTCGGTTCTTGCGAACACTGTGTGGTCTGCAGGAGGTCCCTGAGTTCATTCATATGCGTATCATATATCTTTTGACCACTGGGGGGCGACATATGAAATAATTTCCTGCTTCAGTGGGTTATTTGAGAGATTTGGAACACAAAGTACAGAACACAGTGTACTGAATGTCATCCATATACTGCCTCTGCATGCATGCTACAGTGTTAACATGCAAGCCTCTCAAAAATCAGAGATATTAACAAGTGAAGATGATTTGCACCATCGTTAATAATCTAAAGGGAACTGCACAGGAGATGCTTCACCACATTAAGTTTTCTGTGCATGATGCTACATTTTCCTTTGCAATGCCTGAAATCACAGCCAACTGAAATTAGTAAGATTTTGATATATGTAAGCTAAACAAAAGGCTCTGGATATGCTGAAGCTCTTTTGTCTGAGCAGACATCCCACCACACAGGAATGTCATTCATTTCAGTGACTAAGCTTAAAGCTGGTTTCCTCTGTCAAGCTTCTCATTGTTGTAAAGCTGATATCATAATCCCCTTTTCATTTTATCGTACAGGAATTTAACTGTAGTGATATTAAAGAAGTTTGCATCTTAATGTTGTTACTTTATAACCCAACACATTTAATTAACCTGCATTCATACTGTAGGTATGTAGTATATTATTTATTGTGTATTTTATTAATTGTCCTTAAACAAAGTTAAATGACAAAATATTTGTGTATATTCATGCAAAAAGTCCCAGAGTAACTTCATTATAGAGCCTGTGCAAAGAACAAATCATTGCATTTGTACTTATTGACACTGGCCTGTTACATCAATCTATAAAAATGCATCATATTTTGTTATCTCATAGGTTTACTGATTTTATATAAAAATATTTTCAAAGAAAAAGATGCATTAAATTAGTATTGTAAATCTAAGTCCTCACGTTGCACTACAGCGTATTGTTGCTCTCAGTACAGGTGTAAAAAAATACCCTTAAACATGCGCTGTTCAGGAAAAACACCCACAAGTCAGTGCAGGTGAACCGGTTGACCTGCTTCAAAAAAATGCATTTATAACTACTTTGGAGTTAATGCCCTTCACTGCAGGCATTGACTCACATCTGCGCTCTCCCTTTTTCTAACCTCCCCAGCTACAGTATCTTGTCACAAGACAAGATACTCATATTCGCTGGCATGAGTCTATTTAAGAGTTTGTTGTTCAGCCTCCTGCAGCGACTTGGAAGGGAAAAGTCAAATTCCACTTCTGTGTGCGCAGGTCTGCGAGCTATAGCGCTGATGCATGTGTAAGTGCACACCGGACAAAATGTTTCTACACCAAAGGAGATCTAAGTGTAAAGACTGATTAATGCACTACTGGCTGTTTCTTCCTAAATAAAATGTTATTTCATTTTACAGCTGTTTAAAAATGGTGACATGTGGTTGAACGGCTTCAGCTGGTGACAAGCATCAAGAACGTCCTGGGAAAACAAAGATGTCTGGTTACTCTAGGGGAGCATGAACCCAAAGGGTCTTTGCTATATTTATTCTGTGCAGTGTCTGAAAAACTTGAGTCATACACTGCAGTGTTGAAGATCAAGGCAAACACAGCTGAGAATTTTAGACTAAAAGGATCTGACATTCAGTTTTAAACTCTAAGAGTGATTTGCTGATGTTCACTGCTGCAGCGAAATCTCCGTATGCAGGTCAGTAGGTCAGACTGCACGAGCGCTCTATGCCCTCTTGCTCATGCAGTTCAGCACATTAACTGAAAGATCTGACATTTTGAAAAATATGTCTAATGGCTTTTTTAATACGAGGTGAAGAAGAAGCATCAGCAGAAATCACCCTGTCATATTGAAAAAAAAGGGAAATTACAATGATGGCCTGGAAATGACCACAAGAAAATCTACAGTTCTGGTCCACAGTTTACAACCACTCATCACAGGCTTGAATGTCATGGTAATTTGGGGATTGTAATGATTTCTTTCAGCTGCTGTTTTTCCAGCATAGAATGATTCCCAGCATACATCTGTGAGTTAGGTGCATACGTTAGAATTTGAGATGTTCTCTAATCCACACAGGGTCAAAAGTATAGAGACTCAAACATATGCACACACTCTCTTAAATCTGTGATACTTGAAATTATCTATTAACATCTCATTGATCGTTATTGACTACAAATGTTAGTTTCTTTTTGCCACCATACAAAGGGGTTTGTTTGACAGCACTCACTGGAGTTAGCAAGACTTAGGAAAATAGTAAAGCCCAACGTAAGAGCTGTAAATTATCCAGCCAGAATTAAGCTTACTGATGGCTACCAAAAGCATCTGGTTGAGGTGCAACTTGCTACAAGACAGAGTATGGCAGCTGCCAGTTATGTCTTTCAGGACAACCAAGAGAAAAGCACTAAACAAAAAGGTCACCCATCACAGATGTACAAATGCAAAATTTTCATTTAAGGAGGTGATCAAAATTATGAAAAAATACCCCATATTATTATTTTTGTACCAGACTGTTAATTGCCATGTTTGCAGGAGAAAAGGGCTCAAACACATGACACTGAGACAGACTGAAATAAACAGAATAAGTGACAAGAACCCAAAAAATTCAGTCAATGCCAAGAATAAACCTCAAAGAGACACTGAAACACAAACTGTGGCGAAGAACAGGCCTATTTATACACACACACACAAGGTAATCAGGATATAGGACACAGGAGGGTAACGGGACACAGGTGAGGACAGTCATGCAGTTAAAGGAATTGTGATAAAGAAACAGGAGGCAAAATAGGAAGTGAATAACAACCACACTGAAACAAGGACACACAGGCCGTGACTGGACAAAGGGGAAGACACAAGAGAGATGAGACAGAGGGGAAAAATATAAACGATAACAAGAAGTAAAGGCTTGCCATACTAAGAAATTACCAAGAATCAAAACCTAAATGTAAAAAAAAAAAAAAAAACAGTAAAAAGTAAAAAACTAAGAAGTAAACAAAAGATACCTAAAAATAAACAAGACTTCAATTTGTAGAAACAAAAAACCCCAGGTCAAAAAGCCTGGAGGATAACAGTAAATATGTTCATTCTGTGGGGGTTGACTCACTTTTGGAGCCTCAAGTAAACATTCAACTTTCATCCCATTAGCTTCATTTTTTTAGAAATGAAGTTGCTACTTGGCCAAAACATAAGACACATGTGTAAAACTGTCCTCTTTTTTTGCAAGAAATAGTAAATTAAATATTCCCCGTCAATTAATGAACTTACCAACTGATTTTTTTTTTTAGGTAGATCCATCTCCACTCATTACAGCTAAGCTAACTGTCTCTGCCAGAGGTAGCCGTACGTAATTCAGCCACCAACTGACTTCCCTCAAAGTCTCTTACTTTCATCTGATTAACTCTTAAATGCTTGAATATGTAAAAGATTTTTTTACAAATATTGAGGAAGGGTTACTACAAAATCAAAACAGCTTATCTTCCCAAATTGGGGAAATACATGAAAAAAAAACATGAAAAATTAAACATTATTTGAGTAAATTAGTGGATGTTTATAAGAAAGAAACTACACGTTTCTTGTTGAAAGGACCCTAATAATTTATAATTGTCTTATAAAACGTTCTAACCTCCTAAAATGAGTCGGGTGGAATCAAAATCGTGCACGCTGTGTTTATGCAAATGAAAACATGGCTAAATGTAAATGTTATATTTCACACGGGTTCTTAGTAAGGCGTGGTGAGTTGCATAAGCTTAAACAATAAAGTGTAGCACCAAAAAGCAAGCAAAATAATCAGTGAGAATCAAACAGGCATGTTTTGATCATTTACAGCTACCTGTAAGAAGAAACACACTGACTTTGCACCGTAACATCAGGCAAAATGCTCGTGTCAGCATGCACAAGTTGGTTTTTTTTGTCATTTTTAATCAGCAGTGATATCGATCAGTGGTGTGCACGTTGCATAAAATTGTGCATCCACGTGTTTTTCTGTATTCTACATTGCATGTTTCTTTTACAAGGATCTGCAGGCGTGTGAGTTTCAGTGCAGTTGCTTCCTGTCGTGCCAGCAGTTGTGTAACACACAATAAAATGCCCTTTCACAGCTCCTCTTACCTTCCAAAACAAGCTCGTATTGTCGTTATGTTTCCATCATCGTCATTTTGGCATCAAGCTCCTGGTTTACATAAGAACTCTCAAGGTTATTTCTAGCACATTTTTTTAACAACTTAGCAAAAATGCATACAAAAGGACACTTTTGAAGAAAGTACACCTCTAATTTTCTCATTACTTGTGCAATGCTGCAGGTAGATTTCACAGTTAGCAGTACATGCAGTGATTGCAAAGGGCATAGCATTTGAAAAAGCACACAGTTTGCAGTCTAATCGTATTCCACAAATGAGGAAGTGTGGAGACATTGAAGAGGTGCAGCACAGTAGCGCAGAATTTAGCACTGTCATCTACCACAACATCCTGCTCAGATTGGGCCTTTCTGTTAGCAGCTTGAATGTGTTCCCTGTGAATTGCACAGGGAATTATGCCCACAGTCCAGAGACATGCCCGTTAGGTTCATTTGAGATTTTAAACTAGTTTTAGGGGTGGATGTGAGAGTAAGTGGATGTGTGTTGTTTTGGCCCTATGATTGATTGGTGACCAGTCCAGTGTGTACTAATACCTGTGGAAATGAACCCAGCTCTAATCCAAAGTAACCTATTTTATCAAAAAGAGTAAATAACATCACAGTTCCAAAGCTGCAAACTGTTTTGGTGTGGCTCTTAGTCCACACAGCCAACTTCCACATCTGCAAAGGTGTTAAACGATCTACTGATACACTATGTACTACCATCCAGATGACATCTTTTTCAAAGAAAACCTCAGTTATTTAAGCAAGGCAAAGCAGAAACCACACTTATTAAAATGGCATGGCTCCACATAAAAAGAGTTCAGATTCGAAACTTCAGTTCATTAACTTTTTTAAAGGTTTGGTGCATTGTGAAATGACAGCTGGGAAACACCTTTGAAATATGACTCAATGTTGAAAGACAGTGGTGTTTCCTAGAAAAGTGGTTCTCTTGTAATTAAGTCCACACAGGTTTTTCCTCGCACCAGGATCCCAAAATCATAACCATGACAACCATGGAAATCACAATCAAGACTTTTAACCTAATGTATTTCAGATATACTGAATCTCTATGAAATCTGCTTGCTAGTTACTTCAGTAATATTTTTGTAGTCACGTCTATGCTCATATATTTATGTATGATTGTACAGTACGTGCAACAGTTTGTTATTTACACACTCACAAAATCCCCTGAGGACATCGGTGAGAAAGTCCAACCCTTTTGTCTAACTGTATATGTGGACGCATGCCTGCTTATACTTTTTTTACTAGATATAACCTGTTCAAACCGGCTGTGAAGCGGTTACATCCAGATTTTGAATGCATGGATGAAGGTAGTTTCCCTGCAGCTGGCTTGCTGTTTCGCTTAACAAGAATTTGAAGTTATTGGCCAAGAAGAAAAACATTCACAGTTGTACATGAAGAGTCAAAAGATTCATTCAAAGATTTAAAGCAGATGTAAACCTCTGATGGAAATATAGATGCACACAGATCATGAAATTGGTAGTAAAAAGTAATATAGGAAAAGGTCTGGCTTCTTTTATATACAGTAACACATACATGTGTGTGTGTGAGCAGATGTGATCATATATAAATATGCTTGTTGCAAGGGGTTTATGGCAGCATGTTTGCAAGCATAAATAAATGACCAGTGTACATGACAGAGCTGTGAATCATGTTATGCAATCAAGCCAAATGACCTCATATGATGGAGCTCAAACAACTTCTTTCGCTCACCCTAGCCAAACCTTAATACATCAATTATCTGACAGCTCTTTTGGGTGTCGAGGCGCCACTCGGATCCAGAAAAAAGTTCACAAGCGAGCACTGGCAGTAAATTTTCTGGTGCTGGGTGTCCTCGCGGTTTCAAGTAGATGTAACTTCGCAGTTTACAATCAACATTCATACAGAGCACCACATGCCTCTGCAGCGCCTCTTGCAACACCCGTCTCTCAGATATCCATGCACACCTGTCTTTAAATGTTGCCTCCAAAATTAACCTGCAATAGCCTGTTAATAGCATCAGTGAAGAGGTAGAGGGGGCTGCTCCCATTGGAAGATTAGATGGAAAGATCAGGGGATCAGAGGAATGAGATGAGGGGATTAGGACGTAACAGCTATCATTCAACACTGAATTCTCTTTATAGCAGTGTTGGGTGTGGAGCTCCGGAACAGCTACTGGTGTATCTGGAACTAAATCAGGTGCTGTGTGATATAGCAGTGACAGAAAAGGAAATGGGGAAGGGGCTGGGGAGATAACAGAGGAGCGTGTCTTTCGTTTGGACATGATCGACTTGTGTGGCAGGGAAAACAAGACATTAAATATAAGCCAAGTTACAAAGCTGTTCTTGACTACAGCTTTGTTATGTACAGTAAATACACACTCCAGCATGCAAGCGCATAGATTAAAGTCCATAAAGATGCAGGTATAAACAGCTGACACAGTGAAAATTGATTGGACATTGTTATTAATTCACAGAAGTCAATGTAGGACTTAAATTTTACCCTGATTCAGCAGGTAGAAATAATGGGGAAAATAATTATTTGAGCAGTCTCTGTTTTAATGGTAGTTTTATTTTAATGGAGCGAGGCAGAATATCATCCAAAAATCCAGAAAAAACACATAACATAACAGTTATACACTTATTTGCACGTCATTGAGGGAAATAAGTATTTGATCCCCTACAACCCAGCCAGAATTACAATCAATCAGTTACAGATACCCCTGATCTCAACTCACTAGGTGTATAAAGCACACCCCCATTCCAGCCTCTCCACCACCATGGGCAAGACCAAAGAGTTGTCAAAGGACGTCAAGGACAAGACAGCAGAATTTCACAAGGCTTCAGTGGGCTACTAGACCAAGCTTGGTGAGAAGTTGACAATTGTTGGTGCAATCAAATGGAAGATATATAAAATGACTATCAATCGCTCTTGGCCTGGAGCTCCATACAAAGTCTGCTGGTGGGTCAGCCCAAAACCAAACAGGAGGAGCTTTTTAATAATCTGAAGGCAGCTGGAACCACAGTCACTAAAAACACAATCGGTAACACCGTAATGGACTGAAATCTTGCTGTGGCCGCAAGGTCCCCCTGTTAAGAAGGCACAAGTACAGGCCTGTCTTAAGTTTGTCAATCAATATAAATGATTCAGAGAAGTTTCGGGAGAAATTGCTGTGGTTAGATTACATCAAAACTGAACTCTTTGGCATCAACTTGATCCACTGTTTTTTGAGAAAAAGAGAAGCTGGGTATGACCCAAAGAACACCATCGCTACTGTCAAGCAGGGAGATTGAAACATTAAGGTTTGGGATTCTTTTTCTGCTAAGCATACAGGATGACCATTGCCTTGAGGGGCCAATGGGTGGTGTCAACTGCCATAACATTTTGGACGAGGCTCTCCTTTATCAGTCAGAACAGTGAAGATCAGTCCTCCAGCGAGACAATGACTAAAAACAAGTGGCAGATCTAGAAAATTTTATATGGGGTTGAAATGGAGGGGCAAGAGGTCTATGCAGGGTAGCAGTTGTGGTTAAAGAAGGAACCACATTAAGGTCATGGAGTGTCCAGACCTCAATCCTATAGAAAATCTTTGAGTTACGAAGCAGCAACCAAGAAACTTGGTAAAGATGAGTGGACCAAAATCCCTTCTAAGCTGAGTGGAAACCTGGAGACCAACTACAACAAGCATCTTACCGCTGTGCTTGCCAACAAGGGTTTCTCCACCAAGTATTAACTCGGTTTTTTGCATGGGGAACAAATACTTTTTTCACTCAGTGACATGTAGATCAATTTTAAAACAATTTGTGTGAAAATTTGTAACTTCCAGACGTCTGGTTAATATTCTGTCTCTCTCGATTAAAATGGAAATACTATAAAATTAGAGACTTTTCATTTCTTGGTAAGCGAGCAAACTTCAGTGAGCAAAATTCAGCAGGGGATCAAATAATTATTTCGCCCACTGTATGGCACTGGGAAAGTCTCTGAACAGGAAAACATGTCAAACTTTAAGCTAAAGCATCTTGTCCTCTAATATAAATAAGATCACAGTATGTCTTCATGTAAAGTATGTTACTGGACCAAAAATCCTCAGCCTATCATGAAAGTCTGGACACAGACTGAGAACAAATGAGTAATAAATGCCCAAAAACCACCGAGCAAAGACATCTAAATTAAACTCACTGCATAAAAAACTGGCAGTGCCACACTTCCAGTTCTTGTTGTGTTTGTTTATAACTAATCCAAATGTCTAAGGCCACACAGTCTGGTAATTACATGTCTAAATATATACCAAGATAATCATCACATTACCATTAACTAGCCAAAACGTTCTACTTCATTTATACATGTATGTATTCTTCAAATCAGTTGCAGATAAATTCCAGCTTTAGATCAACTGTGTATTTTCAAGAGAAGTTAGAAATGGTAACACAAGAGAGGGGTAAGTAAGTCATGTGTCATTTCATAACTCTGAAAAGAAGGTAACAAGGCCCAAAGACATGCCCTCAGGATCGTATATATCAATGCCTAACATATAGCTGGGAAACATGAGCTTAGCTCTGAGACTGTAAAACATTCAGCTCACCTTAGCTATAACTCAAAAACAGAGGAGAAAAACAAATATAAGAAAAATAAGATAAAGTAGGCAAAGTAAAATAATAATCTACAAGAAAATAGACCAACAGAAATATTTGAACTTATAAATCGATTAAAAGCCAACACATAAAGCTCACAAGTTTTCATAACAGAAAATCTATGAAAGCACCTTTTATCTCCACAGTAATAATCTGTGAAACCTCACATGACAGAAAAAACTCTCAGAGGGAGACAATAATGAGAGTACGCAGCATTTAAAAGAGAGCGAGCGAGAGTCTATAATTCCCAAACCGCTGCCTATTTCCAGCTCTGGCTCCCACAGCCTCTGGTATTCTCACAAACATTCCCCAGCAATACAGTCAGGAAATCAGCAGCTCAGTGGCTCTGCTGCCCTCATACACAAACTGTACTCATCAAACCATGTTGGGGTTAAAACAACAATCTCTGGCTGTGGATTTGATCAACAAAAAGAATAGTCTGAACTCAGTTTAATAAAAATAAATCTTTAAAATAATTCTTTAAAATCAATCAGTGATATTCTAAACGACTAAAACGTTCACAACAAATCACCGAGGTTGTCACTTCTGTAAGCAAATTTACATTTCAGCAAAATTATACAGAGACCCTAAATTGTTAAATCCTATCTTTCTGTGACAGTGCAGGCACGAACTTGTGTGACAGTGTGAAAAAGTTGTGGTGTAACAAGTTTCTGGTTCCACATTCAGTGATTTCCTTCTGAGTTTCGCAGCAGGCTCTGCATGGCACACTCCGTGGCACGTCACATCCCCATGTGCTCTGTTGTGAAACATCTGAAAAGTTGCGGATTTTGAAACTAAACTCAGTCATATTCTTATATCAGGAAAGGATTGCGAATGGTGAGATTTAGCCTGTGTAAAAAAAAAAAAGGAGGTTTTTTTCTAGATTAAAAAAATAAACATTGTTTTAATAAAATTAGAATCAAAACTATGCAACTTTTGTCAGCAATAAAAATCATATCTCTGTATTCACAGCTTAATCCTATGATTTCAAAAAGAACTGTGATTCCATATGAGTGTCCCCAAGAAACAAGACATGAACAACACTTCCTGTGTACAAGCCACAATCGAGGCCTTAAGACGTGAAATGTCTTGCGAAAAAAAGACACGAAATTCTGAATTTTTCTGATGCAAACTTGGGTTCATCAAATCTCACGAGCACACAGCAGCTGGGGAGAATTTCAATCAAGTTGTATCACGACCACTTTCATACGTATGTCAAGATGTCAAAAGAGCCGATTTTATTATCTTTACATGATTTTTTTTTATTCAGTACTGGTGCTGATTGGTCCAATCTGATTATTCACTTGCAAAAAAAAAGAAAAATCTAGCTTTTTTTCCAAAAATAAATTCTTCTTGTGAATTTACCCATGAGTGTGAAAAGCTGCACTAAAATTAGGTGAGTCCGAAACATATTTTCAACACACTAATGCTCATTAGCACGTTTGTTCATCCCATGTTCAGGCCTTTACGCACCGGACGGGTAAAATCCGTACGACTATTTCGTGCATTACAAATATTTTTCAGACTCACCTACTGTTAATGCAACTGTTCACACCAACAGCATAATTTACTCTTTATTGTATTATTTTTTCCAAACCAAAATGATTTTTCAGATCCAACTAAACAGATCTGACTAATCAGTGTTGCTTTTTCGCAACACGCTTGGTGTCTCTCCTCTGCCAGTAAAATCGAACTTGTAATCAAAGCTTTCCTAGAAGCAAGTCTAACCGCCTCTGACACTTATTTGGGCAGTTATCTTGAAGTTATCTAAACAAGCCTGTGGTAGTTTTTTATATTCTTCATTTTATATTTTTCATTTTATCGTGACTCAAACAAAATTCCATCTTGAATACAAATTTTGAATGATGAAATGAACATAATATAGATGAAAATCCAAAGAATTGGATTTGTGTTTCATTCACACTGACCCACCAAGGAGATAGGCTACATACAAACTCACACTATGATCATCATAGTAAGATTAACTTCAGTTTTAGTGCTCATTGAAGCATAAACACTGCATTTACAGTATCACCAGCCAGATCTGATATTTAAAAAATGCTTTGATCCCTGTGATTCCTGCTCTGACAAGTCAACACTTTGGACTGTTACAAATCTCTGACTGTCCTGATAAGCATGTATAAGCATGTATATGCAGGCTATAACACATGGTGGGTAACTGTCCTGATTCCTTGACTTAACCTATCACCCCTGCCAAAGGTAGACCCTTCCTTTTGCTACCCAAAGGACAATTTTACAGCTCACCATAGTCTTTTCTGATTTTCACCAGCAGTAGTAAACTGATTTCTGACCTCCTATTCATAAATAAATTTGTTAATATTGATTGAGATGTGATATTAGTTGCTTTCAGTTCCTTTATTCTTATGCAATATGTGCTTTGTTACAGTGGGTTGCATGTAAAAACCCACTGGTGTGGAACTGATTCACTAAAAACAGGTTCGGCAGATGTCGAGACCCGTTTCTTTATATAGTTCTCTATAAGGAGTGGCATCACATAAAGGTGATAAAAGCACAAAGATGATAAACCCTGTGGGTAAAAAACACAAAACATCTGAGCCCAGAAACAGAGAAACAAACAGCCCTCAAATTGAGCGCTAAGCAGCTTTGCAGTAAATCCCAACCAAATGTGATCCACAGGGGAAAAAAAGCAGAGAGCGATTAAGACAGAACATGACGTCCTACATCACTGACCAGGAAGGTTAAAGGGCTGAGATAGAGAGACATTAACTTCTATTGTTAACCTATCAAAATAGGTGAGTTTTCTATTAATCACTTTACATTTTTAAACAGGTCTTTTTATTTGAAAAATGAAAAGCCCCTTTTTATAAACATAATTCATATTTTTTAATGAAAAAAAAAAAGACTACATTTTATGGTGACCCAAAAATAAATAGACTGAAGGCTTCAGTGGGGCACCAGATAAAAATGGGTGCTGATGATGTGCTGCAGGATGGGAGTGTGTGGCATGTGAGAGACACGGTGTTCTCTGCAGTCTGCACGTTGGAGTCAAAACAGTGGCTCCCCGGCCAGAGGCCACCCCACAGTGAACCCCCATCCAGCACATGCTCCAGCCAGGCACGTGCATGCTGCCGTCTCCCCAGCCTGACTTTGCCAGGGATGCATAGATGTGACCTGACGTGATCTGCGCACATTCCCTGCACTGTGATGTGCTTTGTGTTTACACGTTTTCACACGTCTAATAAATCTGCAAGGAATATCTGAGCACAAAAGAGGTTTATGGTGAAACACAGCGTATAATGACTATAATATAGTTTAATTACAAGCATTTCGTTACATTTCTGCACCAGCTACACCCAGACATCCAACTTGTTGCAACCTTTAAATTATAAGTTTTTAATAATAATGCTTCACTTTTTAATTTAAGATTTATTTAATGATGCAACACTTCTGCATTCAGCATTTCATTTCTGCTGTGATGTTTCAAGTCTTGAAGACAGCTTCCAATCATGGGGCAACCAGAAAAATCAGACCCTGGTGAATCCCATGTTAAAATGTTCATTTACAGCAGAGAAACATGTTTACAGCCATCTCCAGAGACCAGTTTGGGTCTTTACAGCTTATTTACCACTTCTTGATAAATGTCAGCAGGGTATACCTCACCCATTTGAACTTTATTAAGACTTAAACTTGGAGGAGTGGCTGCTTTGACTGACAGGTGAGTGCTGGCACAAGCAGCTGTAGCCAGCAGCTGTTTGCTAGGCTTCATTGCTGTGAAATTGGACCTGAGAGCTGGGTTTTGGTGTTGGCACCTTTTACAGCAAGACTTTGTTTTCATGACTGAAATTCTAGTATGTTATTTGTCACTTAGCACAAACTAGCAGGTATCTCTGTCTGTGCTATTTACCCATACAGTCTATGGGTGCAGTTTTCTAACCGTGCTTGCTAGCATTAGCTGATAACTTAGCATTTCACCATTTGCTCTCCTAAAATGGCACCAAAAAAAGTCAAAATTTATTGGTTGAGACATCAGTGTAAAGTTACATTGGCTATATTTATTTTTATATACAGTGTATAAGCTAAATAAGATAATGAGGCCTGGAAATATAGTTATAATACTGCTTTTGGGGTTGAAACTGTCAGCTGGAATTGTGGCTTCACATTCTTTTTTGCAGTTTCCTAACCTGAGAGTGTCTAACTAGAAATTCACAAAACACACCTACTCGTGTCAGTAGGTATTTCTCATAAAAGATTTTGTAGACTATTTCCTTCTAGCATTAGTAGCTTAGTAACCATAAACTCATGTGTGTTATCTGTTTCTTTAAAAATAACCGAACAGGGGAGTCTCAAAGGCCCTTAGCCTAAGATACAACAAAATTACACTATAGCTTTATACTCGTAACAAGATCTAGTCTTAAAGGAAGCCTCGAACAAGAGGTTTAGTTGTTTTTTAAAAGGAATAATACACTTTAGCTTCTTTGCATATCATGTTAAAAATGTAGTGAAATTAAACACACTGCCTATGATTTTAAGAGTGAAACCCATAAAAAACACTAGCAATATGAGGGAATTAATATATAATTGATGAGCTGAGGACTGAAATATCATGCACCTATAAGTGGAGTTCATCTTTCTGAGAGATTTTGAAATCATAATAAAAGTTCATTTTTATCTGAGGATGAGCCTCACAGTCCATTTGAATTTCTTGCACTACTGCTTTGAATGTCACCCACTCCTGAATATATTTCTGCCCTAAAACAAATGTCTGCAAAGTTATTTCTTCTAAATAACTTCACTTGGTTTTGAATATTGGGGTCATTTATCTGAGCGTAATCCAAAGCGCCTTTATTTAAGATTTGTTAGTTGTTAAAACAGAGGATGCCCCCCCACCCCCATCCTCCATCCCAAATAATCATCCTCCAATGCACATTCGCTACCGATGACCCTATCCCCATTCTTTAGTCTTTGTGGTTCAGAACAGATTTCAATGACGCATCACCAGTCAACCAATAGGCGCTCTTCGTTAAGGGCTGTGTCCTGATGCTAGCATCAGTGAAATTTTTCCCCAGTAACGTGAGGAGGAGGAGCTAATGGCGGGGGCAGAGGGTACACGTGGCGTCCAACGAGTTCTCAGCCTGTCACAGGGCATCACATCAGCTTGTGAGCAGGCATGCGCACTTTATACCCTCCACACCCTGCAAGAGAAAGGGAGAACATGCAGAAAAGCAAATGTACCGCACTCACATTTGTTGTTGTATGTAGCAGGGCAAGACACTGAGGGGTCGGTTTTGTGTGACTAACCTGTCACGTTTTGCTGCACTTGACCGATGGCCAGCACACCTCTGCTGAGGAACTTGAACATTTCCACTATGTTATAATTAAGATTTTGGTTTATAAGGAGCATATTGAATTAAGGTGTTTTGTTGTCCACATATCACACAGACCATCATCCAAGATTCAGTATAAAGGACAACAGAAAACTGGAGCTCAAAGACTTGATTGTTTGCAGCATATGTTCTGCAGTTTTTAACATGCAAATGCATGTATTGCATAGGTTTCCAACTGACTAGCGTGCTAATCTACAAAACCACAAGTATACATAACATTAGATTGCGTTAGCAGGCAAAGAAAAAAAAATATAGCTGCCTCATTTAAAAAGGGAGACATTACATATGAGTGGCCACATCCTGTTGCGTGCAGATGACACGAGTCTGTGTTGCAGGAAATGCTGTAGCTGTGCAGCTCCCTGTGCCAACCTCACAGCGGTTTGTACGCTGCCGCCACCATTTTAATTTCAGAAGAAACTGTGCCAAGAACAATTTATTTTTCTTCCAGTAAATCAAAAGTGTACATGTTAAAATATTCACAGCTTTATTAAGTCAATACGAAAATAAAGTGATACATTCATAAAAACAAAAGGGACTCGTGAGATTTGTTTGGATTAAAGTTCTGCACAACCATGCATTTCAGTAAAGTCTGCACTAAAATTAGTAGATCCCAGAAGGAGGGTTCTTAGCCAGGGTGCTAATCAAGGTCGTCGCACACACAGGACTTCACAAAGTATTGTTAAAACAGTGAAATCACAACCAGAAAAAAGTAGAGTTTAGTCCCTTTGCATATCCACTGTAACATGTACATGTGTTTCTTTAGTTCTGTGCAAATATCTCAGACACCTGGCAAATACAATTTTATAAACACAGATCAGCCACAACATTCAAACCACTGGCAGGTGAAAGGATTAACATCATTTCGATCATATGTTTACAGTGTTACGTTCTGACTTGGCTCCTAGTTTTAATAACATTGTTGAAGACCAAGCGCGCTACCTCATATTAATGGCACTCCCCCACAGCAGCAGACTCCCCCCAGCAGAGCGATGTGCTCCGACGTGCCGTAAAAACTCTTGGGGACAACTTAACGAACACAAGGTGGAACGAGCATCAATCACAGAATCCACTTCCAGCCACTGTGGTTTCAGCAACATGAGGAGAACCTACAAAACTTTAAAATGTTGTGGCCAATTGGTGTATAGACATAGCCCTGTGGTTCTTTGGGTCAAAGGAAAAAAAAAATTTTAAAGCTACATTTTTAAACCCTTTATCCACATTCTGAGCCCGTCTTCCCTTCATTACCAGGTAAACTTCACTTGCAGTTAGCATTCCCTTAAAAAGGCATTACTGCTCATATCATTAAATCCCTTTTGAACAAGCTTGTTTCACAGTTTAGGTTTCTCTGCTTTTTATAGCTCAGAACAGCACTGACAGCATTCTGCAAGCATCTAGCCTGGTAATAACTAACAGTCAGATCCAATTAGCTGTCAAGATTTTGATCACCCACCCAAACCAGTCTACAGAAAAGAGTCCAAACATGACCCAGAGTGAGCCATCCCAATAAATCCCTGAAGGTCCTGGCAACAGAAAGAGTAGAAAACACTCAGTGCCCGGTCAGAAAGTTTTGCACGTGGTAAGTGAGGGATCCCAGAAATTCAAAGTGTGATTATGACTGTGAGGTGAGAAAAGTTCAGTCCCCAGAAACACTGCTGTGTCTCGACTTCTACTTCCTCGCTCCACCGCCATCACTTGTCATTGGTTCATCCATTATTTCGACGAATGGCACCGGCAGTCGAGCCTCTTCAGGGTGCAGGCTGGGCATTCACCTTCTCCGTCATCTGTTTGGCACTGTAGTAAGACAAACTCAGGCCCATGATGGCCAGCATCATGGCTATCTGGTTGACAGCACGGTCTTGTGGCTGCGCCTGCACCTGACCTGCTACTTGCCTCTGCAGAGAAGGGGAAAAGGGTCAGACGTCAGAGAGCAGTGGACAAAAAACTTCATACTTTAAAAAATTTTTTTTTTTTAAAAAAGCCCAACATCTGCAACTTCAGTTCCACAGCTCTGTGCCATGTGACCCAACATTCAGAAACAGTGATTAAAAATTTACAAGACTAAGAGATTTTAGTCAAAGAGGAACAAGAAGTAAAAAGAAACTTTATACCAGGAATGAAAATACTAGGAAGTGATGCCTACACTGGATGGTGTGTACTGTACACAGCTTCTGAATGTACAGCCACCTCCAGGATCATTTGAATTCCTATAGGGCTTCGGAAATTTAAAAATCCTTCACTCGTTAAAAAGAATATATGTGGCAAGATGTGGCCTCCAGTAAGAGGACAAAGCCCACAAATAGCATGTTTTCAGAGCTAGCTGTAACTTTTTAGCAGTTCATAGTTGTTTTTTTTATTCTTAGATATTGCAGCCAACAAGGAAGCATAACCAGCAAATACTTTCAGAGTTTCCACACTTGATTTTTCACTTCAGTGTTCATCTTCAACAGTAGTCAATATGTGGTTTAAGTTGATTTCTCAAAAATGCTGTTATGAACCACAGTGTAGAACACAAATACCTAATAACAAGCTTAAGTGGCTGTTTCATGTCTTTGTGAAAGAACCAGTTATCTTTAAAAATAAAATCTAACATCCAACTGCTAGATAGCCCATAATAGTTTGAAGTGATTTAGAATTACTTTAAGTAATGGCGCAACATAAAGCAAATGTACACAAATGAAGAACCAGCATCAGACAAATGCCGTCTGTGCTTTCGTACAACCTTTAGCTGCCCTTCTCTAGTACAGCTCCTTTAACAAAGCAAGTTTTCTGTCAGACCAGTCAAATCTCATACAAAACCCTGACACATTTATCATTTCTGGTATAGAAACAAGGCTTTGTTTCCAAATTAGCGCACATAAGCAAACACAAAATGTCCACAGCTAACGAGACGTACGAACTGACACAAGTGATGCGTGGATTATGCCGACAGCGGGTGGAACAAAAGAAGCCGAGAGTATATGATATCACAATGATTAGTGTCACCCCTAATTACGTTTGTGTTGAAAGCAGATTGTGGGTCACTGAGCCCCTCGTCTAAAGCGAATGTAAATGCTTATGTAAGCACGAAATAAAGAGGATATAAATACTGGGTGACCAAAGGGGGGATAAAGGTGAAGTCCCATCAAGCTTGCACAAGAGGTTTTTTGAAAGGATTTAAAAAGCCACATTACTCCTGCAGATGGCTCAGTGGATGGAGATCAGTATGAAAGTATCTATCAAACGCCGGATTTGGTATTTGATGAGTTTAGTGTTCATTAATAAAGTGACAGAACATAAAGTTCATACCTGGAGGAGACGGAAGTATCCAGGTGTCAGCCTGCCCAGTCTGATGATCATGTCTGCTAACTGGGTGTGAGGTGGGTTAAAGCTGATGCAAGAGCTGGGCTGGTTCAAGACCTACGGAGAAATAAATTTGAAATATTAATACATAAAAAAACAACAAGAACAGGATTTCCATTTGTGTTTTGAGAGTCTGGGATTAATCGACTTTTAGAAAAGCATGAGATAACCAAAGATCTGAATTTCAAAATGAGGTGTAGCTGCCAAAAGATGGAGAGTAGAAGATTGGCTTGCAAAAACAGCTAAACCATCTGATCCATGCGTGAGGAAGGTACATCCCCTGCCTGAAGCCACGGTACAAAAAACTTTCATGTGTACAGAGAAGCACTTTCTTTGTGCTTAAATCCATCGTTTCACATCTGGAATCCTTTTTGATTTGCCCTTCTTGGCACAGATTTTTTCATATTTTGCTTTCTACCAGGAATGCCCCTCAGCACCACCTCTTTATTAAATTATGATGTTTGGACCAGAGCAACAGAGCCTCTATTCAAGCTGCATCAGAAACAGACACAACAAAGAGAAAGACAGTCTTGTTCATTCACATATGGACAATCCCATATGTGACAGATGCGAGAGCTGATTTAAAACAAACTGGGTACTAATAGTCGAACAAAGACATAAAAAAAAAAAAAAAAAAAAAAAAAAAAAAAAACGTAGCTTGAGAAATAAAAATAAAATACACCAGAAAGGGAAAAGACTCTACAAAGTGGAGTAAGGTGTAAGGATATGAGATGGTTAGATATTAGGTCATCTTAAAAAAATAAATAAATAAAATCCCACTTCAGCATAATGATGCACAAAAAGGTTTGACTTACAAGAAGCAAACCAACAAGTGTTTGCTTCATAAAGAAACAGCAAAGTCACTTTTCTCTGAGATGCATCTGCGCTGCAGGCTGTGGGAATTTTAAGGAAAGGGATTGTGGAGAAGGCAAGACATTCAGTATGTGAAGGATTAATGCGCCAACCTGGTTGGAGTTACACCCCTATGGAAAGGAAAAAAGGAAAATGTAATCCAAGCTTTAAGAGTTGGTCCTTGTGTCTTATAAAAAACGCTTTGGGGGAGTTCTCACCTTTCCAAAAAACAACGTCGAGAATCTCACTCCAACTGGCCAGCGGGACCTTCTACTTCTCAGCTTAAAAACCCATAACAGATGCCAAACCGTGATGAACTTGAACTACAGAGAGCTTCTGCACTGCGCTCCGCCTTTTTATACAGCCCCTGCCCAACCAGATCTTCAGGCTCGCCTACAAGCACACGCCCCCTTTCCAACACAGACTCACCGCTGTCACACCGCATTACTCTCGGTGGGTTGCTTTCCCAAAAAAAAACCCCTCACACACTCCTTCCGCAGTCTTTCCTAAACAAGAACTGCCGGACAGGATTTGCACACTTAGTCAACAAAATGTAAAGAGAATAGTAGTAAACTGAAAGACAGCAAAACAGTTCCATCTCAGAGCTCACATGTCAAAGTTTAGTTTGTTACATAACCAGCCTACTGTGGATATTTAATCTCCAATTAGGGCAAATATTAAATGTCATAGACCTCCGGAAGGCCCATCAAGAAGCTCCTAGCAGTGCAGGTTGGAAACTTGGGACATAATTTCCTCTTATTAACGTTTGTTAATTTAAGTGTGTTTTAATTTCCTGCTGTGACTGTTTACGTTACATAATTTTCTCATTTCACCAAGAACACAGTTGCAAACTGTTGTTTACAATCATGTAGCCTCTAATATGAGAGTACATGACATTAATTTTAAGGGTTTAAATTTCCAGTATTAATTAACCTTTACTTTAACACCTTTCTTAATGACTAATTTCAATCATTGCTGCAATTTCAATTGAGATTTCCAAACTGATCTGATGAGGATATTCTCCTGAATTTCCATTAATTCCCGGGAACTCAAATGTTTGCATCTTGTCACTCACAGACGCACACACCCTCATATACATGTATTGTGTGTACGTGGGAAAGAATTTTAAGACACAAGGAGCTTCTGAGCGTAGATAAGCAGAGTTTAGGAGTGGTTTGCTACATGCGCTGGCTTTAGTCCAGCTGAATCATCTGTGAAGTATTCATGTTTGTTTGAAGTCTTAATGGGAAATAGGGCGTTTCCCGGTTTCATGTCACTTCTGACCACGTTTCAAAAATACCAGCTGCAAACTGAATCAGATAGTGACTTTGAGGCATGTTGACACGAGAGTATTTAGTGCATTCATGGACATCCTATCTGGATGTGTTCCCTATTGGCCTCAGTCTAATTAGTAGACCAGCTGGGGGGGAAAACGTGAAGAGGTTGACTCCATCGTTTCATGCTTCCCACAAATATCGGTACTAAAACCTGAACGGTGTCAGTCTGGATTAGTGTCACACATTCACCAGGACCAGCAAACATTTGCTGGGTACACTGTGTACTTTATTCTAAACAGCCAATGAAATCCCGTAGACTCTCCTTTCTTCCCGTCTTGGTCCCGCCTCATGTCACAATTTACTGCCCACTGGAGCTCACTCCCCCCCCAGCAGCAGGGGATCTACTGTGAGTGAGCGAAAGATATGAAAGGGACGGAGGTAGATGTGTGGCAGAACTGTCGACCAAATCAAAATCTCCTGACATGCAACAGCAGCTCAGGATTGAATCCTCAACGCGACTGTGATCAAGCAGTTGAACCACTCTATTGTCTGGTCATCCACGACATTCATCACTATGGCATGAGTGTATTATTGACATGCCTGTGTGGATTTGCTGAACAAGATCCTGTGTGATGGAACAACTGGAAACATCTAAAAGAAACTTAAAGCTTTCACAAATGTTTAATTACAAAAAAAAAAAAAAAGGATTTTTGGTTTTGAATACTTTGTGTGTTAATTCACAAAAAATCAAAAATCCTTTGTTTAAATCTAAAAGTGAATGTCCCTTTTAAAGAAACACCATGGAAAATACTGTATAAGGGAAGGGTGAGTGGATTTTCCAGCTTCTATACTGTCCAGGTACAAAATGTACACATGCCAAGACTCAGGACTCAAAATGTCAGTCTCTGCTGGCTCTGCACACAAACTGACAGCATAAAAAAACAGCAGAAACCCCCACCCCCCAGTTTAGTTTACAATTTCTTTTGTAACAGTTTTATCCAAAATCTTCACTCTTATTCATCCTCATGAGTTTGTTAGATACAAAACTGTCCTTCTAGGCGTTTTAAATGTCACACTGCTCATCAGGCGCTGCTTAATGAGCAAGTTTTTGTTTTCATAAGACGCTGACAACTTTTTTTGTTTTTCTTTTTTGGAAAAAAAAAAATGTTGCCTTTTTATAATCAGCTGCAATAAGGTGCCACAACAAACTCAGTCAACTTTCTAACTTTAGAAAATGTTAATTAGCCCACTATCTCAGGTAATAATCAGCTGTTTGCTTTGGAGATGTTTCCAGTGTTGCATAAGCTCACTGGGCTTGTAATGACCTCTGCGAGACCAAAACTATCTTTGTAAATGCATTTTAAAGCAAAACTATATATATTTTTTCATTTTAAAGATCTTCGCCCCGTGTTTGTGAACACGTGGTGAAAAGTCAAAAACGCATCTGAATTAAGTTTGCGCGAATTAAAAGTGCCAAACAGCTTTACCGACACAGCGCGGCGATTCCAGTTGTTATGTCACAAAGTGATCGTCGTGGACGCTTATTCATCATCAGCGCTCATGTCTTTACCTTTTTCCTCTTTTAAAAGTATGGACTGAAGATCGGCGTGCTCACCTGCAGCTGTGCGGGGGGTTTGCGCAGTACGGGGAGAGTCAGCCTGCGTGTGTTTTTATAAATTGCGCACTGTGGGCACTTTATAAAGTCTATAGGAAGCCGGGACGTGGTCGGTATGGACGGGGGTGGGGCACTGTGAGACAGACATGCCAATGTGCACGAGAAATGCACAGACCCCCACGTTTAGGAGGAATGGGCTCGTCCGCTATATGTGCGCTCGTATTTAGCGCTGGGACATTTTGTCTTTGCGCTTTATGGATTTGTTTTATGTAACAGCAAAACAGACTGTAGGTACCCGGACATGCCATGTGTAGCATACGCGTCGGGGTATTTTTAGGTTTGAACACTAAATGGAGAGGTTGTAGTAATATATAGGCTGGCTGGTATTAAAATTGTGAAGTAAAGCATAAAAATGCCTATATGCTCAACATCCCTCATATTTAAATTATTTTTGAAAGAACAAAAAATCTGATTTTGTAGAGTTTTTTAAGTGTTTGTTGTCCATACCGTATATGACATTTGCAAAATGTTTATAAATCAGACTCACATAAAGTTGTTTTGATTGTTTAATGACAATCATATTCACTACATGCTGGTTTCATTGCGTGTTTTTGTCAGATTAAAACATCTACTTCAACCGCAGCTTTTGTGATTAGTGTGAAATTTGCTTTTTTGGCAGTCAGAATCTGAAAAAGTTTGGATTAAAAGTTTCTTTTTGACTCTGAACAATCACATTGATATCAGGTCAAACACTTTAAAAAAGATCTCTAAACTGGGTACTTTTTGCCATGTAGGTGGACTGAAAATGTAGGTGCTTTTGTTGACATTATGGGTGAAAAATGACCTAAAACACTACAAATGAGGGCATTCAGGAGAGTCATCATATCTAATTTTGATGACCTTATATCTTGTCACATGAAATATGCATAACCCTTAGAAGAATGTTGGAAACATTTTAGAGATAAGTTATCTTGATTTGTCTTCATCTGGTACTCAGTGTTTCTCAAACTATACAGCAGGCCCTACAGAGCCGCTGTAGGTTTAATATGGAGTGATATGAAGTCAAATGAATATGACTTTTAAAGAAACTTTTACCAAAAAAGGTGGAGGGGTGCTGATGTTGCTGTGCAGAGAGATTCTACAACCTATTTATTCTTTTCTTTGCATTAATGATGGATAGAAATTTGGGGATTTGGGGACTGAATGCTTTTCCATGTTTGAAGTGGGACGTACAGGAAAACCTTTGAAAACCACTGAGGTAGAGAAGGGAAATAAGTCTGATGAGATAATTAGTTCATCAGCTTTAACATGAAAATATATTCAATTGTTTGACAAGTCATGAGGCGAAGCATGCTTAAATCTAAGCCCGTCTTTTACTGACTGTAGTTAATCATTGAGTCATTTTGGTTAACACAGTCGGATATTTTTTTATGTTACATTATTTTACAATAATTAAATTATTTCACATTATTGGACATAATTAAACTGTAACTTTCTTTCTGTTATGTTAGTGTTTGCAGTGTAGAAGGTGATAAAGTTAAGAAAGATTCAGTTGCATTGGGATTTGAACCAGTGATTTGAATAAATGACCTCCTGTGCGAGGTGGCTGGGGTCACGAGCACTCCTTTCCTGGGAGAGAAAGCACACGTAGAGTTAACATGTAGTTTAAATCAGTAAGCTATTAATTTACTTCAGCTGCAGGAAAACTTCATTCTCCATCTTTTTGTGTCATGTGCGCTCTGGAGCAGAAAAATTGTGGGCTTATCTCATTAAATTTGATTTATAACTTTAAAATGCTGCGGCATGGTTAAATATACCTGTGGTTTTCATTGTGTTATTAATCATCTTCAGTTGCAGTTTAATAAGTGTTGCCCTCTTGTCTAACCCCTTATCTTAGGTGATTTGTTGCAGCCCACCCTGCTGTCTGTGCTGCCCACTGACATAGTTTTCAAGGCATCGTCCAGGCATTAACACAGGAGTGACATAACAGTTAAGTGATGTGACATATGTGGTTACCTAACAGTGTAGGGAGGCCATTATATATATGACCACATATGATCCCAACAAGCAGGATGGAGGGTTTTTTCCTGCATTAACACATTCATTGTATTTTATCTGCTGAAAACAATTTTGTATATTTGGTGATAAACAAGCAAACTACTAAAGGAGACGTAATTAAGAGATAACTTTTTGAGGATGAAACTTCTGACTTTTTTTTTTTAAATCATCTCTTCTTAGGGGCCTAAAAAGCTCAGAAAATTAAAACATTAGAACATTTCACCTCCCTGTTAATCGGTAAGTAGATCAGCTGATATAACCAAGCAGCCAGTTATGGATCCCATGGCGGAGTTGTTTTATGAGCTGCTGTTTCTGTGGTCGCTAATGGACTTCTTATTGTTGGCCCGGCTTCCTGCAGATCCATGTGGTTTACAGTGCATGCTGTCTTTTTGTGGTATCTAACCTACAGTGGCTTGCAAAAGTATTCGGCCCCTTTGAACTTTTCCCACATTACAGCCACAAACATGAATCAATTTTATTGGAATTCCACGTGAAAGACCAATACAAAGTGGTGTACACTTAAGTGGAACGAAAATCATACATGATTCCAAACATTTTTTACAAATTAATAACTGCAAAGTGGGGTGTGCGTAATTATTCAGCCCCCTGAGTCAATAATAATAATCAGATTAGATGGACAGCGTTTGTGAACAGCAGTTTTCAGATCTTGCCACAGATTCTCGATTGGATTTAGATCTGGACTTTGACTGGGTCATTCTAACACATGGATATGTTTTGTTTTAAACCATTCCACTGTTGCCCTGGTTTTATGTTTAGGGTCGTTGTCCTGCTGGAAGGTGAACCTCCGCCC
Source organism: Pelmatolapia mariae (assembly GCF_036321145.2). Taxonomy (NCBI): domain Eukaryota; kingdom Metazoa; phylum Chordata; class Actinopteri; order Cichliformes; family Cichlidae; genus Pelmatolapia; species Pelmatolapia mariae. The sequence goes on from NC_086236.1 coordinate 64,327,614, forward strand.
CAGTCTCAAGTCTTTTGCAGACTCCAAGAGGTTTTCTTCCAAGATTGCCCTGTATTTGGCTCCATCCATCTTCCCATCAACTCTGACCAGCTTCCCTGTCCCTGCTGAAGAGAAGCACCCCCAGAGCATGATGCTTCCACCACCATATTTGACAGTGGGGATGATGTGTTCAGAGTGATGTGCAGTGTTAGTTTTCCGCCACACATAGCGTTTTGCATTTTGGTCTCATCTGACCAGAGCACCTTCTTCCACATGTTTGCTGTGTCCCCCACATGGCTTGTGGCAAACTGCAAACGGGACTTCTTATGGTTTTCTGTTAACAATGGCTTTCTTCTTCCCACTCTTCCATAAAGGCCAACTTTGTGCAGTGCACGACTAATAGTTGTCCTAAGGACAGATTCCCCCACCTGAGCTGTAGGTCTCTGCAGCTCGTCCAGAGTCACCATGGGCCTCTTGGCTGCATTTCTGATCAGCGCTCTCCTTGTTCGGCCTGTCAGTTTAGGTGGACGGCCTTGTCTTGGTAGGTTTACAGTTGTGCCATACTCCTTCCATTTCTGAATGATCGCTTGAACAGTGCTCCGTGGGATGTTCAAGGCTTGGGAAATCTTTTTGTAGCCTAAGCCTGCTTTAAATTTCAAAAATAACTTTATCCCTGACCTGTCTGGTGTGTTCTTTGGACTTCATGGTTTTGTTGCTCCCAATATTCTCTTAGACAACCTCTGAGGCCGTCACAGAGCAGCTGTATTTGTACTGACATTAGATTACACACAGGTGCACTCTATTTAGTCATTAGCACTCATCAGGCAATGTCTATGGGCAACTGACTGCACTCAGATCAAAAGGGGCTGAATAATTACGCACAGCCCACTTTTCAGTTATTTATTTGTAAAAAAATGTTTGGAATCATGTATGATTTTCGTTCCACTTCTCACGTGTACACCACTTTGTATTGGTCTTTCACGTGGAATTCCAATAAAATTGATTCATGTTTGTGGCTGTAATGTGACAAAATGTGGGAAAGTTCAAGGGGGCCGAATACTTTTGCAAGCCACTGTAACACAGCATATCTCTTTAGAGAAGATGATGAAAATAATAATAATAAATTTATGCATGGCATAAACATTAATACACCGCATAGGATGTAGATGAGCAACCTTCCATTTCCATGAAAACATGTCTCTCAGATCAAAAGCCAATATTTTGTACAGATTATTCAACAATGAATACTGAGCATTACTCTGAAAAGTGTGGTAATCCTGTTACACATATTTTTGGAATAATTTAAACTAATAAAATCAACTGTACTTTTGCCTTGCTCTATATTGCTTGTTAAGAATGAAAGAAAGAAAAAGAAAGATTAAACCTGCACCATATTTGAATATTATTATCATTGGCTGCTTTGTCTGTATAGAAGCACTAATACACTAGCCTAAAAAAAGGGATGACATCCTCAGAGATACGTCAGCACCCTCAATAATGCGTCATGTTTGACCGAGTTTCAGGAGCTGTATAGGCCAAAGGAGAGGGAGACCCCCGCAGGAACAACGATATGCACCTCATCTCTCTGTGGTGATGTGGCACTGACTCCTGCTGGTGCTATGGAGCAAAGACAGTGATGAGGATATCCAGAGGTGTAAACCCCTGAAGCATCAACATCCAGTAGTTATGTTATGTTATTTATGTTAATTAAGTGAAAATTACATTGATTTGATGGTCCTTAACAGACTGTTAGCTGAGATAATACACACGTGAAAAATAACACTATTTTAGACTGCATTTTAGACAGCCTGGACTCCAATACAAAATGTGGAAGAGCAAAGAACAAGCTAAAAACATACAAAATTAAAAGGCACCTTTAAGTTTAAAGGTAAATGCAATAATTTCATAAATGAATCTGTGACTATACACTGATTATTTTTGTTTACTGGACTTAAGTGGCGAATTTTGTATTCTTTAAGTTTATGTAGTTTTTAGGTGACAGTAATATACACTGTTGTGTTTAAGGTGGTGATCAAATGTGGCATTTGTTCATTTAGTGTATAGCTTTAAGGCCCATATGTTGTAGGCTTTTGTGAGATAACTTCCACTTGAATAAAATATTTTTCTAGCGCTCTACATTAATGATTGCTCGAGTTACCAATGAACATTTTACATGTCACACTTTGCATATTTTAATGGTTAATGCAATGAGATCACCTTGTCTTAAGGTTTATTTTTTCTCTCATAGTGCTAACAAGTTTAAATATACCCAAAACAGGTACAAAAAAACACTAGCAGCTGCTTAAAATTTCATTTACATGACAACCTTAAATAAATATTTAAAACGTTTAAATGCCAGTCCTTGGGTGATAATTTAGTAACAAGTTATATTAAATTACAAATTATACCAGTAACATTTCCACATAGAGAAGTGTGAAAATTAACTAGCCTGTTGAAAATAGAAAGCCGAGCCTAACAGCAATACCCGAGCAGTCACAAGCAGGGACGAGACCCCATGGATGTAAACTATCTAAAATGGATGTCCTGCCAAAATGGTGGAGCCTGCAGTTTGTTTATGATGAAACCTTTTCAAGGTCGCTGCATCACCTTTTCAAACGTCGTGTCGCAGCATTTCCATTTTTCTGTTCCTTCATCGAGGATTTCCATTTCAACAGTGACCCCAAAAAGGACATTTTGAAAATTTTTATTCAAGAACATTAAGATCAACCATTGGAGTCAGAAAAGCAGAAAACAGAAACATAACTTAACAGAAGTTTTTATCAGATGACTGGGTTCACATCAGCCATTTTTTTGGGACGCATCAAACTTAAACATCTTTTTTTGACCTAATAACAGTATTCTTTTTTTTGTCTGTGGCATTTTACATCAACATACAATGTTTTTAAAACATTTGGAAAGCAATAATTTTATTAGTTCAACATTAAACTACAAGGAGATAAACGGCAAATTCATATTCTCCTGCAAAATTTTATGCTTTAGCTGCCTTATGTTTACAATTAGATTCAAAATCCAAGTTGTTGGAAAAGCTGTTACATCTGTTGTTTAGAAGTTTAAAACAAATCTGGATTAGACAAACTAAAAAATGCCACGACTACAGGATATGGACGGTATCCGTTTTTAAAATTGATATAAAATGGATATGAATGTGAAAACAAAATTTTGTTACATCAAGTGCAAGCCAAAAACAAAACTATAAATGACATTTGTAATATAAAACTTGGTAAAAAATACTTATTTAAAACTGTACAATCACCAAGTACACAGAGTGAGCACATCAACCACTATTCATTTGGCTTCAGTGGCTTCAGCCTTGGGCTCCTGTGGACAGAAAAACAAAAAACACGCCAACAGCAATGTCAACTGCATTGTTTTAGTCACATGACAACTTATTCTTGCACTCAGATTTAATTTTATTGATTTTATTTAAAAAAAAAGAGTCCTTGCAACACTTATCCATTATGAGAACAAATAAAACAATAACTGCGTCACAGGTTTCCAGAATTCATACACATCAATTTTTTAATATCTAGTTCTATTTTTTTTTTCCTTCAAATTTACCTTTGCACTAAACTCATGAACAATTGAAGCTTGCAAAAGAGTTAAGATAACATAAAAAAGGAGAAACGACCTGGAAAATATAAAAACATCTGTTTGATCTAACATTTATTAATTTGCAGTGTAACATAAACAAACCTCAGCCTTGGTGCTCCCATTCTCAGCGGGTTTGGCTTTCTTTGTTTTGGGTGCCCTCTAGAAAATAAAATGATAATAACAAATGAATCACAGAAATGAATCAAGCAAACATGTGGCAAACATCTTACAGAGCTGTTCCTCCATAGTAAGCGTGCAAGATTTTGGTTTTATACCTTTGCAACAGCCTTTTTCTTAGCCTCCACTGCTGCAGGTTTCGGTTTCTACAAGACAAGAAAGAAGATATTTAAATCAGTTTGAGATAACAGAATATAGATCCGTGAAATCCTAGGTAATAAAAGCTTATTACAAGTTAATAAACTTCTTGATCATGGGCTACTTCCTCATGTCACATTAGGTAAGAATGTAAGAGAACCTATAATATATTCTTAAAAAATGTAAAATGAAAATTTAATACACACATGATATACTACTTCAATTTCAATTTCAAGTGGTTGCTTCTTACAAAAAATAGTGAACATTTAACAAAAACTGCAGGATACCGCACATTAAATATACTGAGTACATCTAAAAATGCTTAATTGTGTTTAAAAAGAACTTACTAATGCCAGCCGTGCAGAGGTTCTCTTAGGCTGTAGAGCCACAAGGAAGTGAAAGTTAAAACAAACACTGTCTTATTTTGCATCAATATTAATAGCTTTGTTTATACATAACCTTTAAAGAGTATGCAATTGCAAAAAGTAAGTTAAAACAAAAGCAAAAAAAAGAGATGAAAATGGGAGTAGATTTTGAATAAATATATTAACTAAGTACAACACTCGTCATCCTAAATAAGGGCACAAAATATATTATATCAGTGGCAAAAAACATACAAACGATACATCAAAAACAAGCATTTACCCACAAATTCTAAATGCAACTGCTGCATCAACACAGTATAAAAATATATTCATTTTAGACAAACCTCAGAGGAAGCAGGTGCCTGTAAGACAAAGAAGGGGAAAACATTACAAACTGAAAAGTAAAACTACATAATAATAAAAATACAGATTTAAATAGCACAAAACTTTTTTTTTAAATTTTCTGTGTGCACTATTTTAATATAAAAATGTTCACAGAAGATCTAATATATATTAAATTTTTTTAACACTGCTCTTGATTTTTCAAGTTCACAAAGAGCTTTCCCGCGCATATTTGAATTCAAATTTGGGCAGTCCTGTCACCATGACACCGCCTTGGCGCCCTGACAGCTTCCTTTGTTTTGTATCAGTGCGCGCCTACAGACAGCTGTTGGGAAACTGATAAGATTACTACTTTACTAATCTGTACCTACACGACAAATGGAGCTCAACGAATGCCTGGAGGGGTTTCAAGGAAGACAACAAAAAAAAAATCACGGATGAGACTGAGATTTTCATCGAAAAACACCCAAAACAATCCTGTTTGTGATAATCTAATTTTAAATCGTTAAATATGCATTTTTTAATAGTATGGCCACGCACTGCACCATAAATTAATGCATTCAAAATACGACAAAATGCACACAAATGTGCAAACACAAAATCTTATTTTTGTATTTATACATTTTTTTTTCCTGCTGCGCACTTGCAAACTGCAATCTAATCGCGTTTGACGTTTTTAATAAATATTTACTACTGTTAGCAAACCCATTTCAAACGACGATACAAGAATCAGGCTGGCACTTATTATTCAAAACCTGAGCGGAAAAAAATAATAATCGCCACCTCCCCTCCCCCAACTCCTTCCTCAAATTTGCAGCCTGCGTTCGAGCTTATTTTGATTGCTTGATAACGGCGCAGTTCATATTTATCTTCATTAATTCGGATCCCAAGTTATGCATTCAAGCATCGACGCGCAGGTTGAGAAAAAGAATAAAGAAAAACAGTCACTGTCCATATCGAAAGTTTGTTACTGCGTTTACAACAGCAAGATTTGTGCCCTGCCTACTGCCAAAGAGAGGGGGGGGGGAAAGATGGTGTCAGAAATTCTGCACAACGCAATGTCAACGGCTGGACTAACCAGAGTTTGGCGCTGGAAGACAAAAAATAAACAAAAATACACGCAACTGTACGCGTTTAACTCATAAGAATAATTTTAAACCATGAGCAAAAATTTCAACTTTTGTTTTCGACGAGTGGGAGGATGCTTGCGCTCCTCTCCACTGTCAGACCGCCATTGCTAAAACGCTTGTTAGGGATGATGACGTTCTTCTTAAGCAGAAATATCTGGCGCAGTCTTGTGTTAACTTAATGCTACGAAAACGATTCCAGTGCACAGACTTAAATTAAATTTAAATTCATTTTTTTTACCTTTGCTTTGCCCATGTTCTCAGCGGGAAACGAAGAAAAATGTCAGGAAAATACAGCTGCGAAAATGGCTTTTTTCGAAGCGATAGCAGACGCCAACCAAGCGCTCACAGCGGAAAATGGCGAATGTATAATGCAAACGAATGTTCTTGTAGTTTATACACTGAAATATAAGAACGAAACCGGTTTGAACCAGTTTTGTGTTTCGAATCTCGCTATTGGATAGAAAGGCGTCACGTGGGTTGGAGGCGCCTCCCATTTGTTAAAAAGGCAGACGGCAACTTGAAGGAATACGGATTATAGTCGCGGGGTGGCGCTGTATGAACGACTCATTCGTTCTGCTGTAATCGAAAAAATAAATACGCAGATAATGGCGCGTCAAAGTCGTTGCACCTTTTCTCACCGTCTATCGGATAAACTGAACAATTTTTGCTCACAAAGTCCGCCAGAACCAAATTGTATGGTGTATCTAATATCCCCGCGTTGCAACTAACCAATCACGTTGTTTGATGTCATAGCTTTGAGGCAAAAGACGGTCGCGGGTGAAGATTAGACTATGGTGCTTTCTGTCAGCTTGTGGTGGATGAACATATCTATTTGGCTTGGGCATGTAAGACTGTAATTTTAGCCCTGTGTAAAACCAAAAATCAACATTCAGTCATTATTATTATTACTGGAGGGATTGGGGGTCAAACCAAGCTTTGTGTGAAGAAATACTGATACAGACATATACAATTTGTAACTGGTAGATATTTAGTGGATTTTAACCTATCTGACTATATATTAAATAGCTAAAAGTAGGATACCTATTCAACACTAAAATACTGTTCACATGTCAGTGCATTAGTAGTAATATTCCAGTACTGTACGCCTGATGAGTAGTATAAATTCCTGCTTATACCTATGTATGTGTATATAACCATATTTTTGTGGGGCAGTATGTTTTTGTGTTTATAGTATGGTGTTTCTAGTTCTACCAAAGTTGATCAATTCTTCTGTCAGTGTATAGATGATGCAAGTTAAATAAAATTGGTTCCTAGAAGTGTTTCCTCTGGAGGGACGATCCAAATATGATGATTTGATGAAGAGATGTTTTGCATTTGAGTTTGTGATTTAAAGACTGAGGACTTCTTGGATAAAATTGGGACATTTTTTTCTTCGATTTTTTCCCAAATAAGCAAAACCCAACAAACATCCAGCTGGAAAAAAAAGTAAAAGTGGTTCTTTGCTTGTGTTATACCACCAACTGAGATGCAGAATAGCAATTACAAGCAATTATTTAAATTTTTGCAATACATAGCATATTAGTAGTTGATAAGCTTTAAGGCTCAATACTTCCAACAGGTAGCAGCAGAAATTATATTGGTACAGTTTTATGTGCTGAAAGTCATCTACTTGCAAAAACAACGCATTAATCCAATAAAACACCACCATCACTAGTTTTCCCCCTGAGAGTCCATATATATCAGCAGCATGGACCATACACATATTTTTTGCTGCACAAGTTAAGACAATAGATAACCATATTTTGGAAGCCAGATGGAGACAAAAGCTTAGACTTGTAGTATGCAAGTACAAAACAGAGAATTTCACATCATTTAATCATATCTGACATACAGTAATCATTTTATTTTGTTCCAGAAAGCTGGTCAAAATATAGTTATGTAGTCAAAATCACAGTCAACAAACAACACTTTATGCTTCAACAACAATTTAAAAGTTCTGTGGACGAATGTTTTGAAACCGAAACACAGGATCCGTGGCTTTCACTCACATAAAATGACCTTCCGTTCAACGGCATGCATTTAACTGACAGTTTATACGATGATTTAACTACATCTTGACCAGACATTTCCACCTATTAGAGTTTTTAAATCTACAATCATAAATAGCAGGATTATTCTACAGCCCCATAGGGGTAAAACTGCCCTCTTATATGAATCAGCAACAAAATAAATCCGCTCCCAGTTACTGCTTGCTCTTCCCTTTTCCACAGAAGCCCTTTTGGGAAGAGGATATAGGAGAGGCTTCGTCCCCGCTTCAGAGGATTTGTTCTTCTACGTCTTCTTAGGCCAACAAGGATTCACTGCATAAGTCAGAAAAGAAAGAGTCTCTTTTGTGCTTCAGTGCTCCTAGGAAGTCTCGAACTCGTTCTTCCCGGCAGGCAGTGTAGTGTAGTAGTGCCTCTTGTCTTCTCTGGCTATCGACGGGCTTTCCATTGCCGTGATGCTGCAAGAGCTCTGCTACACAAGCACGATCTGCTTCTAGCTGCTGCAGAGCCTGATGCTCTCGATGGAGGTCTCTAGCTTTCTGTAATAACAAACACACCAAATTAGACATACATTTAAATATATACATAGATACAGGAGTTACTTTAATCTTTCTCTGCCTGTTTAACAACAGTCTGTTTCACAAAGTAACACTGATCTACATTAATTGCTAAGGTTAACATTTTCAAGTGATGAACCTGCAACTCACACAGCCAAAACATAAGCCCTTTTCAGATATGGGATGCATAACACAGCTGCTTATTGCTGCTTATGATTCTCCAAAACAACTAACCAAGTGCCAGCGCATCACAATCTAGTATACTCATAGTGCTTGTCCAAAAGCTCTGATAAATGGGAGGGTTTCATCAGAAAAATTGCAAAATCTGTGCCAAATCAAACATGGGGATCTTTCCATTGTAGTGATCCCTTTGGGGTGGGGGGAGCAGCTGGAAGTGCTGTTCCAAAGAACTCACAAAAATGCAGGGAAGACATGCAGTCATAATCATGCACCGTATCCATGCCCCGTGTCTCACTTGCTTCCCTGTGTTTGCACTTATACTTGAACATATTTGCCAACAAGTCCATACACCTCTTTAAGCCACTGATACTGGCTTACACATTTATTCCTATTAAGTTAAATAAATATTTGTTCTCTCTTTATTCTTCTTTGCTGTGGCCTTTGAGTCAGTCATAACAGCGACCAGGGTGCAACATGGAGCTGACACAGTCAGCTGCCATCACATTAATGAAAAGCAGAGCATGGCCGACAGTGGGTGACAGGGGTCAAAACTACAGTAGTACCCAAACAGCTAAGTCCAATTAGGTTCAAAACCAAAAGAGCGGTATGGTTCAGTTATATTAGATATCTGAAAGTACATTTTTGTGCTGCTTCTAAATAATATTATTCTAGTTATACAGGACCTTTAGTCACATTTAGATCCTTCCCAGCAAGGAAATAAAGGAGGCCAAAAATAACAAACATTATGACCCCAAAAACACACTGTATTCTTCGACTGCCTCACTCTACACAGCCCTTCCAACTCTGGGGACAAAAAGCTATGGAGTATTCAAACTAAACACGAAAAACTGACACATACTGTTGAGACTGCACTTCTTTTTTCTTTTAGTGAGTTTCACTGATCTAGCCTACTTCGGATCAAAGTGGGCTGTGTGTGGCCCACAATGTAAAATGAGTTTGACATCCCTGGTCTAAACAAATAAACTCCTTTCTCATGTTCGTTCCCTCTTTCTTACGTGCACACATGCTTTTGAAAATCACTCTGGGAGAGCACATTTTTTTGTTTAACTGGGGCACTTCTTGGAAGCTGTGACTCAGGGTTCTCTCACATTATAGATTCATCACTAAATGCAGATTTTCATGGAGATAGCTTTAATTGGGAAAAGACTGAAATTCCATGAGTGAACCTGAACTAGTTACTTAACCTAACATGAGTGATGACTCTTGTCAAATGCGCTCGGACACACCGCATGGCTCACACAGTGTGAGTAAACCCTAATTCTGTCTCAGTATTATCCTTACCTGGATGGATTTGTGATTTAATTGATACTGCAGAATGGCTTCACACAGGTTCCAGAATGAGTACTCTGGCCACAGAACGGACTGAAATACTAGGCAGGAGTGAGAGGTCTGCAGAAAGAGCACACACGAAAACCAATACAAGTTTACAGGGTATCTGAGGAAAAACTGGAAGAACAAAATAAAGCTTTTACAATTTGTGCTGTTACCCAGTCATTAGGTTAATACTGTCTTTCAGCGATTGCACCCCCAAACTGGAAGGGAGACTTGTCACAGGCTTTAAGGAATTTAGAAAGAAAATCTTATGTGCAAATAAATCACTAAAGATATATATAGAGAGATAAGTCAGAGGAGATACAAAGAATTCTCTCAGAGTCTGTTTCAGCTGTTCAAGACTATTTTTTTCTTGTAAAACCCAAGTACTTACCATCCCTGATGGTCACTAGATAAAAACACTGATAGTGAATTAAATATAAACTGTAACTGTACTCATATAATGAAACACTCATCACAGATTGGTTTCTTTTGGCATCAGACAGTTTTGCTGGATTATTTTCATAAACAGACAGCTTTGAAGGTTAACATCATGAATGACCAATACATCCTGCAAAACAAGTCCAACCACCAGCGTTACTCTCTTCTTAATTCACAAAAAGAAACATTACTCATCATGGTCTTTCCTGCGATAAAAGGGGTAGGAATAAAACACACTTGTTTATTAAAAGGCCAGAAATTAAATAAAGTAGTACATCTCAATACTTGAGCAGTATTCAGATTGTCGTTTGGAGCCAGGAAAAACCCTGCTCCTAAATCATCATGATCCCTAAACACTCAACCAAGCATAAATCAAAATCCTACTTTGCTGTTTTCATAGTTTCATAGAAAAACAGTCATCTTCAAGGGTAAATCAATTCAAGTTTATATATGCAGCACCAGCTGGCAACAACAGTAATTTCAATGGGCTTTATATTGCAACATTCTCAAATTAGGGACATCCTGACTGGAATTGTTCAAACAAACAATTCCTATGCAAATTATTGCAAATGACTGATTTGCAAGAACTCTTGAGCATTTGAAATAAAGGCCAGGTTGGCCTGTAAGTGGCTAAAACATTTGGATCAAGTGAATGCTTTACAGGTAGTAAGTAACTGCAGTCACCTTAGAGCCCTGTGGTATGGAGCCAAATAAATTGATCGTATTTAAAATTTTAAAATGAATTATAACATCAACATCTCACTGAAGAGCTGAGGGGAGATTGGATAGTTTATATGACGTAAGTGTTAGAGTTGCTTAGAGCTCAATAGGAGAGAATCAGTCTAAATGAAGATGAGGTTTGTGGGAAATGCGGTCCCAATCAAAAGTTTAAGACCATTTGAAAAATGGCAAAAATATCATATTTTGCATGGTTGGATCTTAACAAGGTTCCAAGTAGAGCTTCAACATACAACAAGAAGAAATGGGAGTGAGACAAAACATTTTTTTAAGCATGCAACTAATTGAAAACAGCGCTTAAACTGAAATAGGCTGTTTTACAGCTGATCAAAAGTTTAGGACCACACCTTCCAAAAAAAAAAAAAAAAAAAAAAAACTACCTCAAAACAGAAATCAAAGTTCCAAATATGAACTCAGTAATGAGTAGCTTCACCGTTATTGTTGATTAATGCAAAAATTTGTTACGGTATGCTTGATGTAAGTGTTTCCATCCAAAACATCTCTTGTCACGCCAGTAATGTTGGAAACCATCGGGACCATCTTCCACTTTTGTGTTCCATAACCCTCAGGATCATTTAAGAAATTCCAAATGACTGTCTTACTGCGTCCCACCTTAGCAGCGATGGCACACTGTGAGAGACCCTGCTTATGCAGTTCAACAACTTGACCACGTTCAAAAAGGGAAAGTTTTTTTTTTTGCCTTTGCCATCAGAACGTGACGACAGTGTGACTACCTCACAGACAATTACAATGAATCCACATTTTTACACAGATTTGGCCTTTTAAAGGCATGTGGTCCTAAACTTTTGATCAACTGTAAAACAGCCTGTTTCATTTTAGGTGTCATCATGTGTATGATGACACCTATCTCACTCTCACCTGCCAAAGAAGGAAGTCGCTGAGGCGCACCTCTCCAGAGGTGCGGATGAGCAAATCAGGATTTGGCGAGTTATTGCTGTACAGACACTCACTTAGCAATGCCTCCGACACATCACTACACATCACAGAAACACAAACAGCTTGTTAACACAATGGCTCTCCAGGACACCTTTCTATAGAGTATTTAACAAAGGATGACAAGATGAACTCATTGCTGTTTCGTTTACCTTCCTTTGATTAGGCCTTGCTCTACTCCCCATGCCATTTCCCTGACTGCATTGGTGATTTCATATCTTGATGTGTAGGCAAAACACACATTGACAAAACACCTACAAAACAAGAATTTGTAGTGCTGTGGTCACTTCTAATGTACAGGATATCATGCACAGCGATGAATGAAAAACATAAGCTACTAAGCATACTTATTGTGATTCCTGGTTGTGAACACGGCTTTGGCAATAAGCTGTTGAAGGTCAAGTGGCAGCATATTCAAGTCGCCCAGCACTCGGATACAAACGCCATGTTTCTCTAGATTTTCACTGCAAAACAAAACAGGAAGACATTTATAGGAAAAGCATGAAGATGAACAGGATATACAGAAAGACTACTCAGGATCCTGAAACTTGTCTGTCTGGATTTTCTACCCAGAAAAAACACAAAGGAGACTCAGTGTGTACAGTGGACTTGAAACAGTCTGCTGTCCAGCACTGTGCAAAAGTGGTTTGTCATAAGGATGTCAATCGTACGAAAAATAATAACCTTGTATCATAAACAGCCAGCAGCCTCATAATCAAGTTTGTCCAAATTTTGATAGACATAATACAACATCCAATAGAAGGGGATTTTTTTTACAGTGTTCAATTCTTTAGACAGGTTACTCAGATAAAAAAAAAGGAGCAAAACATGGCATTTGAACAAGTGAGCTACTTATACCACAGTCTTGTGTACAACAAATACAGACTAAAGGGCAACATTAAGCAATGGATTAGTCAACAAGCTCTTTGTTTTATTTCTCCAAAGTGAAGAAATAAGTCAGCTGTAAAATATTTCATACTTGTGTGGAAACATGGAGAAATGGCTTGCAGACTAACAGACCTCCACTTTAGCTTGAAAATGTATCTGCGGCAGTCATCAGCTGCTTAAAAAATAAATAGTACATGCGCCACAGTGACCACAGAGTAAAACGAAAAGAAAATCCACGTTAGTTGACTAGTCTGAGCTTGACCTATTGCACTACAGTGAAAAAGTAAGCACTGTTTAAGAGACCAGTGGAAATAACAGACTCCCTATTTACCCTTGCTTCCTCTTGGCCATCCCACCATTAGCACACTGTATCTGACTCAGTGTCTGATGCATTAGTAAATGTTTCTGTGTCAACACTGTTGTTGTGTCTGTCTGAACCAAAAGTAACAAACAAACAAACAACAGATTTCCATCCAAGCCCACCCTAAAGGTGAACTCAAAGGATCTCGTGCCTCTGCTGGAAACAGGTTGTCAAAACTGGTTTAAAATTGTTTTCTCATGTACCGACCCTCATTTACTTTAACTTCAGATTTATGCTTGAGCCTGCATGTCACTCTTTCTAAACTTTACTTTAGGGAAGCAATGAATCATATGATGCACAAACTGTGACCACAAGCAAAGTGGAAAACTCAGCTCGAAACTCACTGTTCCTCCAGCAGCCTTTCAAACTTCTGCCTGGCGAGCTCCATCAAACCATCCACCTCATCTTTAGTGCGCTTGAAGTTCTCAATGCTGAAGGCATACACCGTCACCTCTGGGATGTTCAGATGCTTGCACCAACGTAGTGTCTGGTGTGGAGAAGACAAAGCATTTTGACACACATCATCAATTTGTTTCTGCCCATGTGACATGCATTTCCTGTAACCGAAACCCCCAAACTCACCTCTGCCAGCTTGTTGAAGCCCTGCATGTGTCCTTCCTGCCGTTCCATGTTTTTCTTACGTGCAAAACGTCGATTACCATCCATGATGAAGGCCACATGTTTAGGCATGGGTCCTGCCTGGAAGACAAGAGTCAAAAGAAATGCAGAAGAAAAAGCATTAATGCAATCTAATCTATAAAAGACCAACACTGTCTAATTCTATGTAGATATCAGCAGATATCTTATCACAAAAATGTCACGTACAACTTTTTTCTAAACATTTCAAATTTAAATAAAATAGCAATTTTCAGATTTAAAAAAAAAACAAAAACTCATCACCATCAACTAATATGTTTGCATTTTGAACCCAGGACTTGCATTTTGAACGATACCTAATAAGTCATTCCCTGTGGCCCCCTCAGGGGTTACAGAAAATAGCACCAGCTCATGCCCCTAGATATTTAATTAAGAACTATTATTATTATTTGTAAGCTTTTCTTTATGGTATTTTCTGAATCTTAACCTTGTCAAACAAATAAATAAATAGTTTGAGGTTTTCTAAATGGCTCAGTTTGTCACTCCATTTTACATCCAGATACTCTGAAATGACATACTTGATATTTTTGTCAAGGCACAAGAGAAATCTAAACACATTTCATTCAACTATACAAAATATAACATTCAAAAGCAATTTCCTCTTTTCTGAAATTATACAGACTGAAAATTATATTTAATCAAAATCTACCAGCCTGCATAATTTCCAGATTTCTTTTAATGTGCATAATTGGGACATCCCCAGAAATGTCATATTTTAAAAGGGGTTTATTTTTCCCACAAAGATACTTAGCTTTTTCCATCAGGCCATCAGACTGCTAAACACTTGATAGACACCTCACTTTCACTTACCGGAACTTCAACATTATGCACTCCATACTGTACATAAATGCTATTTCTTTTGCACAATATCCAACTGCTAACCTCTGTATATTTTATTTTATTTATACATATGTATACACATACACATATATGTAGATATACACATATTTGGTATACATATATGTATTCTTATAATTCTCAGATTCCCATTCAAATATTTTGCACACCTCTGTTGCTTGTGAAGCCTGCACACAAGAATTTCAGTCGTATCCGCTGTACCATTGTACCAGCACATGTGATGTGACAATAAAAGTGATTTGATTTGAGTCACAGAAAGGCAGAAGACCGACAAAAGCGAGGCTGGAAAAGACAGTCAACTTATAACGTACAGCTTACCTTTAGGATATTGGCAGAAATCTTTTCAAGCAGGGACAACTCGCCTTCTTTTATCCACGACATATCCGTGCTGCCGAAAGACAGAAAGATTTATTTATAAAAAGGTGGGGGGGGGGGCACTCCTACCATGAACACTCCCTCTTCCAGAAAAAGAAAAAGAAAAAAAAACTTCACCAAGTTTTAGCTTTCACGAAAGGGAAGGCATCTCGTTCCCACATTAACGTCCCATTTTTAGAAGATATTGCATTACATTTGCAGCCACTTATGGATTTCACCGTTAACTGCAAGCCCGGCTCACGAGACCTGCAGGGAACTAAACCGCCGCGAGACTGGAAAAGGACTGACGGGCGCCCTCGTTGCCCAGGAAACACTTACAGTGCTTCATTCATTCAAACTACTGAAGCACGAGCTGTTCTACTCACAAACTACGATCGTTTTATCACATTTCACATACCTTCCAACTCACAGCCTTAACGATGACGACCTCTTCCGTATTGGAGTGAAGTGACGTATGAGCGTGCTGACGACTTCCTGTCAGCAGTTAGTAGATTTTTGAATCATGCGGATGGACGCACGCTACGCTTCAATCAAAGGACTGACTGTGATTTTCTTAACTAAAGGGAAGTGATCTTCTCAACGTTTACTGAAGTAAAAACACCACAATATGAACTAAGGGATGACAAGTAAATTCAAATCTATTATCTATAATATCTTTTTAATGTCTTTTATAAAAAATATTAAGTCGAACATAAAAAACAAAAGACACATCAATGACACAGCGGGGGTTTGAGGGGTTTTTTTGTAATATAAATAAAATAACTTGAGAAAAAAGTAAACAAAACAGTACGTGTTTTAAGTAAATAAATAATGATGAAAAATGTCACTGCTAATCCTTTCAGCTGTTTTATTCATATCATATTCACAAAACAATCATTAACAAAACAAGCATATGTTTGTTTACTGAGTTTCCACGTGCTGCAGTGAATATGACATGTCCACTGCTATGCAAGAGTCATCATTCTTTACAACTTTTTTTTATAATTTTTTAACATTTTTAGCATTGGCTGATTTTTTTTTAAAACTTTTTTTGTATTAAGACACCTAACACTGACCTATGAATTCAACATTCACTCAAACAATGAACCTATTTTAAATAGTATCTATGGACACTTTCATACTAGCAATGTGTTTTTGCCATTTTTTTACTTGAATCGATGAAAACTTGGCATGGTGTGCATTGGGTCCTTTAAAAATCTGAGGAAACTGGACAAGTGGAGGACAACAGAAGATATGGGGGGGGGGGGGGGGGGGGGGAATCCAATAATAAATAGGAAAAAAATCCAACAAACACCTGATGCACCTTGCCCTGTCAGTGGAAAGGTGGCTGTCAAGAAGCCATTCTTAAGGAATGAAAATAGGGAGAAAAGGCAGAGGTGTGCCATATTATATAAGAACTGGACTGAAAATCGATGGAAACAGATCTTATGGAGCCATGAATCCAAATGTAAAATGTTTGGTTCAAATCACTGTCAGTACTGAGGAGGTCAGGAGAGCAGTACAACAGTCTGCAGCTATCTGCTGGTGCAGACTATAGTTTTAGGCTGCATTACAACCAGTGGTGTTGAGGATCTTGTCAAAATTGATGGAATTATGAATGCAGAAAAGTACTCTCTGCTTTTGAGCCACCATGCAGTGTGGGAATATTTTGACAGAGAACAGAACAAAAGGCAGCCAACATCTTAAGAAGAGCTTCAAAATGTCCTTTAAGAGGCTTGGAGAACTATTCCTGAAGTCTACTAAAGAAATTACATGAATATTTGCCTAACAGAGTTCAGGCTGTGTTGGAAAATAAAGGTGGTCCTACCAAATTATAACTATCAAGCTCAAAAACCTGTACAAACTCTTCCATTGCCTCAAGGGCTGGATTTCCATGCGTGTTTGCACATTTCAATAAATTGTTGCACCTATTTTACAGTTTCATAGAAAAACATACAAATTGAGCGGTGATTCAAGACTTTCAATACTACAGATATAATAATACAACTACATTATTATATTGATCAAGTTAAAAACAAGGTTTTAAGTCATTAGTGGAAAAAATATATATTTGAAATGTCAGCCTGTTGAATTTCAACTACCCTAAGTGATTTTCATACCTAACCAACTACGTGTGGGACATGAGAAAAAACATAATGGCAATAAATTAAATAAATATCCATTGTCCCATTTAATTCTTTAAATATTCTCATAAATATATCAACCCTAAAGAAGGTTCCAATTGCAAAAAATTTGTAAGAATTCAATAGTTCGATTGGAGCTCATTCATTCATTCCTTTATTTCTGGCCCCCAAAGTTTATTGGATATGTGCACATTTGTTCTTTTTTCAGTTTCCTGTACAAAATAATCAATGTAGGACTGAAAGAATAAACACTGCATGGCAATTTATTAAAAAATAAAGTATTCTTTCTTGTGCTTTTACTTCTTTTTTTTTCTTTTTTCTTTTTTTTTACAACGGCAAGCCATGAAAGCATTAAAGACTTAGATATAAATATTGGATTAAAGCCTTAGATTAAAATATGGTTATTAATGACTCAAAAAGCAAATATGTAACAGCAATAAAATTAGTAATTACAGATCAATAAATTAATCATTAAGCTCTTTACTAAAATAAACATAAACCAAGACAAATGTATAGTTGGCAATACTGATCTGCGACAATTTCTAAAAGAGGAGGAAAAAAGACAAGTGAAAGGCCTGGTGTTCACATATCAAGCATGTAGGTTCACAAGTTTATCAATTAAGGTTAAATGTAATATTTCAAGATTGCAAATTGCACAACTGCAATAGCTGTTAATGTGAACATGACAAAGCCA
Organism: Pelmatolapia mariae; assembly: GCF_036321145.2. Taxonomy (NCBI): domain Eukaryota; kingdom Metazoa; phylum Chordata; class Actinopteri; order Cichliformes; family Cichlidae; genus Pelmatolapia; species Pelmatolapia mariae. The sequence goes on from NC_086236.1 coordinate 64,345,521, forward strand.
AATGGTCCGCTTTCTGCTTTGGTTGATGCATGTGATGGAAAGGTCTTGAAATTGAGAACTCTTTGACTGTCGATCATCTGTTTCATAAAAGAATGTTAGAATAAATGTGTTTCACAATGTTCTTTAACTTCGTTACACCAGCAGATATATAGGTTATTATGCTCTAGGTTGTTATTATAGATCATTTTTTTCTGATCTCCCCCCTTTGAGATTAAACTGATCAAACCCCTGATGTAGCACCTTTAAAATGTACTCAGAATATGTTGGTTGTATTTTTAGAGAGAAGTAAGACGTGTGATCATTAGTTTTAAACCTCAGCTTTGAACACACAGTCTCAGACACGTGAGACATAATTTGGCTGTATTTGCATATCTGCAGTGTAGTTCCACCTTCGACCTCTGGGGTGTGACAGCAAGTTCGTCAACACTTCCTTCACACTTTCCAATGGCAAAGAAGAAGTTTCAGATTTTTTTGAGGGGGGCGAGGGGCTGGCCTTTTTTGTTCCGCTGGAGAGTCCTGCTTGAACGGTGAGCAGGAGCACAACAGAACGGCAAGAAATTACAGCGCCGCGGACCATCGGCTAAATCAGAGCACCGGGAAGGATCCCGCTGCGCCGCCGAGGAAGAGTGGTTCGAAATAGGACGGCATCGCCCTGCAGCTGCGCCGTTACTGGCTCTAGGGTCAACGGGCAGACGAGCAACTGGCAGCTATCGCCGTTAGCCTTAACTCCTCTGCGGGTCTGGGGGGGTTCTGGTAGGGGCAGGGGGCGGGGGTACACCGAGAAAGGAGAAGACTGCACGCCGAGAGGAGGGGGCTGGAAGTCTGAGACGCTTCCAGCCTGAAGGGGGCCGGCGGTTTGGCCACAGCACCCCCCGGACTAGCTAGCTTGTACCCGCGCGGCTAAGTGAATGGGATGGAGCCGGGACCGTCTGGCGCTGGTAGGTTTATTTTTACTTAAGTGGTTTTAAATGCAACCAATCCGGGTCTATACTGCGGGCCAAACTGCAGCTGATAAAACTAGACACCGTAGCCTGGCCTCAGCATCGGGGGGGATGTACGAGGATGCTTGGTGTCAAGCCTCTCTGTTGCATCGAACGTTTAGAGAAGAGAGGGTGTGAGATGGAGAGGAGCTATCTTGCTGTCTGCATGCACTGCACTCCATAGAAAGCGTTATTATTTGTCCAGATTTATAGCTGCAGATGAGCCTTTTTGGAGTCTGACAATATCCTCAGCCATGCGCGGGGGCAGGGAGGTCGTGGGAATCTTGGTGAGGAGGGACGAGGTGAAGCCCGCCTTCAAGCAGCAGCAGCAGCTGGCTGCACCCGCACGCCCCACAGAACAGACCAGCCTCCCTTTCACTGACAGGTTACGTTTGCTAATATAGTTAAGGTTGTCAAGAGAGAGTTTAGCACAGTGTCCTTAAATGCACACATTAAAGACAACCTCGGGCCTACCATCTGCAGCGATAACTGAATTATTTATCTATGTGAAATAAGAAGGAGGAAAAAAGGCCTATCTCCTGTTCCTGTTCGAGATGACATAATCTGCGTTTAGACTGAGAGAAGCATGCAGAGCATTATATTTATGTGTTGCGGTTTGATTCTGTATCTGCAGACTTATCAGTGCCAGTCAGATCAGAGATGGGCTTCATTTTGGCAGTTTTCTTGTTTGATACTGAGGTGTGGAGACCTGCAATTAAAGCACTCACTGGACTTGACTTTATGCCCAGGTTGAAAGTCTGTTTACTGTGGAACGTCTTGAGTGCCCGGCATTAATAATGCAACCATGAATGTCTTAAATTTGTTGAAGGCATGGCTTTTATAAAGACTTGTATTTTTAATTGATGCAAAATGTTTTGACATGAACTCGTTAACGATCCCTGAATCCTCTTTGGATATCTTCAGGCTTGTGTTTATGCAAAGCAAGCCTGATGGTAAAATCACGTCATTATTCAAGATCCTGAACCTTGAAATTAGTTGAATAGGCCTGTTTTAATTTCTTAGGATGGGGGGGGGGCTCCAGAGGCCCCTTATTTCAACGTCTCCTTTTGTGTTTCAAGTGTGATGATTCAGTTTTCTATTTTGAAAGATTTTTCTGGTTGCCACATTTGGCTCACAGTCAACAGCCAAATGCTTGGAGACACATAACTGATTTAGCCACAAGTGATGCCTAAATGGATCTTCCTTGTAATTTGTGTACTTGGCTTATAATTTAGCTTATAAGCCAGTATCTTGTATTTTTGGAGGCTAATTGTTCTCTAGTTTTTTAACTTTTTTTGTGTGTATTTGTATAGCATCACCAACCACACATCTTTGCCATTACCTGCAAACTTAATGTGGAGTTGTTTAAAAAGTTCACATTGAGATCCTTTATTTGTTTTATTTGTTGTCCTGCAAAGGAACCCAAAACGAAACACACAACAACAACAGACGTGTTATCCCAGGTATGACTTTAAAATAGTCATTCCCATGTGACTTGATGTTATTGCTTATTACGTCATTGTAAAGGATTTAAGTAGCGAGTGTCTTCATGTTGTGATGCAGCGCCAAAGCTCCGCTTTAAGTCTTACCGCCCGGGAAAGACTGCTATTGTGTTGGGATATGTGAGAGGGCTGGCTCCGCTTCTCACCATCTGCCTTCACTGGCACGAGGGCGAAGTGTGTGTCATTGTGTGTGCGTGCGCAACAATCAAAACACGGTATAGACACTCATGCATTCACACGCGTACATGCTTTCTTGCACATAAAGTACGTGCGGGCACCACATGTCTGGTGTCTGTGTTTACAGTGCTTGTCAGATGTGTTTTAGGGACTTGTGATTCTACACTTTGATATTCATATGAACACACACACACACACACACACACACACACACACACACACACACACACACACACACGGATGGGTGACTGATTAAAGGAAAAACCTGAATACTTGACCCACTACACTGAGGATATTACGTGGTACAGTTGTGCTGCTGGCATGGTTTGTGCCCAAAAAGGTTAGAGACATTGAAAATCAATATTGATTTCTTCTGAGATATCATCTTAATCTGTTAATCACTGTCCTGACGACAGTGATCTCTTCCAGGATGACAGTACCTGCCTTCCGTAGAGCACAAGGGCTCACTGGATAGTTTAGTGTAAAACTGATGTGAATCATATCCTGAGATTTTTACTTGCAGTCACCAGATCTCAACCAAATTGAACACCTACGTCAGACCTGTGTCTGAAGTGTTAGACATTGCTCCACCACAATCATTAAAGGGAATGTATTTTGAATGTCTAATCCCTTCAATAATCTTGTTAAACCACTCCAGTGTTGTATAAAAGTTGTTCTGATGGTCTAAGATACTTTGATTTTTCCTTTAATCTGCAGGGCTCGCAAAATCGCTAGCCCGACGTCCCAGGGCTAGCGATTTTTCCAGTCGGGCTACCAAAATCCATTTCAGCCCTGCCCGTCGGGCTATCATAGAAAGGGAAGATATGTCAATGCTTTTGCATTCTTTCGCAAATGTAGCTGAGTAATTATGTCATCAGCATCGATGAGCCACTGTCAATATGTGACACATTGAAATCGCGTTTGAATTTGCGCTTGTTTTTTTGCTTTCACTTTGCGATCGCGCGAACTGTGTATAGAGAGGAGCAGCACTGATTGGTAAGTCACAGATTAATTGCGCACCAGTTCCTCTAGCATCGTCTTATCAATCGTTAGCTTACTATCAAACATGACAAGTGAAATCTCCTGCAGCAAGCTTAAACATGCGATAGAGGTTGATTGCGCAGAGAATTGCTGACCGTTATGTAAGTATGTGTGTAAAAGCAGATGGATTTACGCAGGTATTTTAGTTCTGCAGAGCCAAACAAGACAGGTCAGGATGAAGAAGGGGCAGCCAAAGAAAAGCCTACCACAAAACGGAAAAGTTATGACAAATCAGACTATGAGGAAAAAGGAAAGCGCAGCTTTTTTGGTTTCATGGACAAAAGAATTTATGTGGCTGGAATATGACGAGCTAAATAACATAATGTTCTGCCGGGTGTGTTATGAGTTCCCCTCGATTTCTGAGTCAACAAGCGCCTTTGTTACTGGGACCAGTCATTTTAAGAAAGACCCCATCAGAACCCATGAGAAATGCAAGAAATGCATTATTGCTCAGTCTGCAGTATCTTTCCCAGAACAAACACCAATTGCAAAAAACATACTAAAAATAAACCAAGCATAACAAGAAGTCCTGAAAAAGCTGTTTAGAACAGCGTGCTATGTTGCAAAGAGTGAACTACCATTGGCAAAATTTAGCAGTCTTTGCAAACTTCAAAAAGCAAATATCCTAGATCTTGGTTCCACTTGCCTCTTACCCGTGATTTCAGTGGAAATTTCAAATTCAGGGTCTGACACAGACTGATTCATGTTCTACACAGTTCTTACAAGTTCATAGAAATTTCTGTTCAATTAGAACCAGGTATTTGAGTTGATGGTTGTAATTTGTTGTTGTAATTTGTGTTTTAAATATTTTTAGATTGATGTTTTGTTTCCTTTACAATATTATACATTAAAGTATAATATTGTAAAGGAAACAAAACATCAATCAAAAAATTGTCTTCTTTGTTTTTTTTTTTTATTCGGGCTACTTAAATTTATTTTGGGCTACCAAAAACTGAAGAGTGCCTGCCCGAAGGGCTACCAGGGATTTTGAAATTTTGCGAGCCCTGATCTGTCATATACACGCTAAGAAGAGAAAACAGTGTTTTATGGCCATTACTCTTCCGATTCGTTTAGCATGTTCTGAATAGTGAACATGTGATGGAGTGGCTATTTAAAGCAGAGCTTTTCCAGTTGAGGATGCCGACGCCTTGCCATGATGTGGGAACATGCTCAGTTCAGGACCACAAAGGCCAAGGTCTCTTCAGCATGACCACAGCAGCACCCTGCCTCTTCTCATCTCCTCCAACAGCCGTACACATACACGGGTCCCCTGATATCCATGACAATACTGTGTTGCCTTGGTGTCTCCATGGTGAGGCTGGGAATGTACAGGGGGGCCCCCTGTGTTTGTGTGTATGAGTGTGTTCATCGTAGCAAGGGCGCTCCCTCTGTCGTACACCCGTGAATTTGTGTCTGCGAGATGGAGGCGCAGGGCAGCTGGGGTCTTTGTTTTGGTGGAGGGCGGCTGTTCTCTGGGGACCCAGAGGTTAAGGCAGTGGGCCCCTCTCAGGCAGGAGTCACAGCAAGCACCCAGTTTAGGACCCCCTCTATGTTAGACCTCCTGACTTGATGAGACTTTAACTTTTAGGACATGAAACTAGTATGGGCATAATGTATACTGTTAAAAAGACTGCTTCAGGCCTAGAATATACAAGCTGGAGCTAAACTTAACCAACTCGAAAGGAAAATGGACATGTGAAGTGTCTCTTGCACACAGGCAGTAGTTTTATTTTGAAAGTAAAACCCACGACCATTAAGATGCTGGGTGTATTGGTTCAAATCTTACTATAAGTGCAGTGCCCTCCTGGGTAGTGTGTAACTCATGTTAATAAATGTGATCTATGTGTGTAATAGATGTAGTGAGTGAAGAACAGACAGACTTGCTTATAGAAATTTCTTTTATTCTCTTATTATAGAAGAAGAAGCAGATAAAATATGCAAATAGAAAACTGGAAGCTAAGAATACTTGACATTTTTCACTATTTTTTTTTTTCTTGCAGAATGTCTAAAATCATTGATTCTCAAAATAGCTGCTGTTTATTTCCCCCTTGCTACACTAATCATTTTAGTCACATAATTAATCTCTTTTCCCCCCAATTTAGTACTTTTATTAAATGATATGCATATAGCATCAAATGTGTGTTCACAGTGATGCTTCTGAAAAATTTAGATGAACCCAAACCCCCAAAATACAGATTTTTACAATAGAATTTAGTTAAAAAATCTTAAACATAAAGAAGCTGGATGACTCTGATCCATTTAATTGATTATCATAGTTCATAATTTGCATAGTAACCATGTGATCAGACATCGTGATAACTGGTGAACAGCAAAATTAAAGTCATATTTTCTTTTACTTAAGGAAATATTTTACTAATTTATTCATGTTTTTCTCCCTTTCTCCCTATTCCCTTTTCTCTTAAACACCACCCCCCCACCCCATATATGACCTCATGTGGCTGCTCTTACTGTTGTTAATGTTCGATCACACCTTACTGTACATACTTCTGTGTCTTTCTCTTTGCTGCCCCCAAATGCACAATCTGCCTTTTAATATCTTCCTTGTTTATTTTTTTTTAACTATCTTCCCTCTACCGGCCTTCCTGTCCCTGCGAGTGACTCTTGTGGTGTTCTCCTTTCCCCTGCCTACGCTTCCTTCCTGGCTCATGCCCTCCTTGCCCTGTCCTCTGCTGTTCACCACTGCTTCCTTTGCCACCCCCTCACTTAACCGTTGATTCTTTGCTTTACCTTTGGTTTTTTCCTGTCTGTTGCTTCGTATTTGTGCACTTTTCCAAATTCAAACCCTTTTTGCTCTGAACCACATTTTTCCCTGTTACCTGTCTTTGTCTGTGGCTGCCTATGTTGTATCTGTCCAGTGCCCATGGGGGTCTTCCCCCCACCCCTGCAGCAGGTGTTCCATGCCCCTCGCCGGCCAGGCATGGGTACCGTGGGCAAGCCCATCAGGCTGCTGGCCAACTACTTTGAAGTGGAGATCCCAAAGATGGATGTCTATCACTACGAGGTGGACATTAAGCCTGACAAGTGCCCACGACGAGTCAACAGGTAGCAGATTTCAGTCACAATATTTCTCTGCATTTCTTTTCTTTGATGTCCCACATTAATGGAAAAGATCAGCACTTGTCAGTTGTCATTTGTTATAAGCAAATAACAAAGTTACTAATTTGTAACAGTTGGGTATGCATTGAAGAAGTCATCAAGTAGCTGAATTGCCTCCTGTGTGGTAATTGGATAATGAAAGCCCAACAGCCACCAACCAGTAATGTGTGTGTTGTCTTTGAAGAGGCAGCGATAACAGCTACTTGAAGCATGAAAAATGTATTTCTTTGCAACAGCTATCTATTTACGATGATTAATTTTGGGTTCTTGTATTGGAAAAATAATAAAGTGTTGCCAAAGCAATGCTCTTTTAATTTTAACATCACCTTATGTGAGAAAAATAAGTATGGAGTTGTGGTGCATATAAATAGATATCAAGTTAAAAAAATTGTACCTGTTCGCATGTGTCAGATATTTATATAACTGACAGCACATACATTAACAGGAGGTTGTGCTGCTATGAAAGTCATTTTAACTACAACTCTGAGGAACATGAAGAGCACAAAAAGTAATGCATCTGTGTAGAACTGAGTAAAATAAATAATTCACCATCTTCTCTGGATGGGTTTCAGTTTTTTATTAGGCAGAAGACAATTTTCCTTCCTGCAGTAGCTTTACCTTCTTTACCTGCTGGTGACTGGACAGATGGTTGAATCAAAACTGAAACCAACTTGCTTGAGCTGAATGTTGTGCCTCCTGATGCAGCTTAAAGCCAAATGGTTGATGCAAACATTGGAAGAATATCACCTGTATCATATTACACCTATTTAAATTGGAGTAACTTAGTTTACATATTTGCATGCTTTAGTATTTTTCATGAAACCTGTAGTCCCCGTCCATGTTTTTACTGGCCCTGTTTTTAGTTATAACAAAACTAATGTGATTTGTCACATTCATTACTTTAATCTAAGAAATACAGTGTACATAAAATATATATATACATTTCAAAGTTGAGGAAAGAAGTGTGCTCTTTCTACCTTGCAAACTTTCCATGGCTCAGCAAAGAGCTGCTTCCGGTGAACGGTCTGTCTTGTCTCTGCGAAGAAAAATGTCACAGTATACATATGTTTCATTATGTTTGATCCAGGTGAATTCATTCTTTTCACAAAGGTCTGTTTTTTTTTTGTTTTTTTTTCCACGTTGCATAGCGATCTCTGCTTTTTATACCATCCTCAGATGGTGTCATCCGTCTGACTTTGTGCTGGCTGTCAACAAGATGGGATTGACCTTCACTTTCCACAGTTGTCTTATATGTGGAGTCACACATCAGGGGCTGGCTTAAAGCCTCAGTCAAATATATCGCTGTAAATGCCAAGAATTTCTAGACTGAAAAACAAATTCACTCCATTTTTACATCCAAAGTTTTTGCAGCACAAATGATTATAAACAGTCAACCAACAGCCTGCTCCCATTAGTAAGTCAGACTAAGACTCTTCAAACATCTTTGACTGAGTTGGTACCAAATAACTGAAAATAAAGTTTTATCACTATGAAGGACCAAGTTGGTTAGACTTGAAGAACACCGGTAAGTTTTTAACTGGGTGTCATTTTAACTCAAAAATAAAAATACTTAAAAAAAAAAGGAACTCTCCCCAAAAAATCCAAACATACATCTGAACCTCTAAAGAGGTCACCTGTGGAGTACTAAGCTACTTGTGATCAGAAAGTAACAAACATAACATCAAACCAACTAAACAAAAGCAAAGCCCAACTGCACTGACTTGACAAAGGGAAACTTGTATGCTGACTGATTATACCAGCTTAGAGAACAGGGGAACCGTACATTGCACGTTCCAGGTTGCACTTCCTGTATTTAGGAGTGCTGAAGTCACAGGTACGTTTGATTTAACAGAGTTTACACCTGTTGCTCTTCCTACCATAACCCCAAAGGGGAAATCAATATAGCTTCAACAAAGTCTAAATAAACAGAAGTTATGCAAAATCAAAGATTGTGTCATCATTTATCTGTTTGTATTTCAATGCATATCACATGTAAAATATGTTGTCCAAGTACTGGTGCGTGAATTCATGTGTCTTCACATGCAGCCATCACACACCCCCTCTATAAAAGGTTTGCTGTGTTAAACTGTGACAGCATTGTTGTTGTCGTTTTCAGAGGTGTGTTGGACTTTGCCATGCAACCATTCTAATTCAGACTTCACCAAGTCATCTCTACACTCGTACCTTTCATCTTGTCTAGTTAGTATAGTGCTTTATGATCACTGTAAGCATTTAAAATGAATGATAGAATTAGGAGAAGTTTGAGTGAAGCATTTCAGCAACATAAAGACGGGAAAAGGGAGTAAAGTTCAGAGCTAGAAGCTTCATAAAAAGGACTTTCACTTTCTCTTACCAATGATGAATACATGGATTACTAGACTTCCTGGGTTGTGCATGCAAGTCTGCATTACAGAAATGCAAGGTACAGAGAGCTTGAAAATGCCCATTTGTACATGTAACTAGCACCTTTCACAGCAACAATAAAGCTTTGTAGTAGTTTCAAGAAATCATGGGAGGACTGGCAGATAAGCAGAAGCTACAGGGATAAACCAATTGTTCCCATCTCCAATCAGAGAGTTCTTCCACTTTTTATAGTCAGATGAATCATCAACATTTATATGAAAACTGGCACCTCTAGCATTACCAGTCAGCAGGCATATGATGGGAAAAAATAAAAAACCTGTCCAATCCAATTTTTGGCTCCTAAGAGAATTGTGATTCTCTATAAACTCTGCAGCCGTCTTCTGCTAGGTCTTTACCTTGTTCCTCAAAGAGAGGAGATATGACCTACACAAAAAATAAATATATATAAGAAAAAATAGTTAAATATGCAGCCTTCTAAGTTGACCAAAAAAAATTAATGACCCGGATAAGGAAGAGTGGTTGACTTGTCAGGGCGATAAATGTACACAGGTAAGCAATCAACCCAGGTGTTACCCATGAGTCTCAGCGAGCCACTGCACAGATCCCAGCAACTACAAAAAACACGAAAATGATTTTGGTAAAGGTTTATGAGTTATTTGGTACTAACTCAGTTTATGAAGTTCACTATTTAGCGGTGACTTACTTATGTTGTCAGACTTGAAACACTCCACATGCAGGAGTCTTTCCTGGGTTGTGAAGCTAAACGCCTCTGCAGGGTAACACTGACCACTGAGTCACCATGTTTCCCTCATAATAAGCCTCCATCTATCTGACTGAGAAAAATATATTTTTGCAACTCTCCTTTTAAGGCCTCCATCCCTTTAAGCTGCCTTTCTTTTGATTGGCAGGCCCCTTGCAGCAGGTGGGTGGGGCTTCTTTGATCACAGCCACAGCTGTGTGCCGGACATGACCATATTAAGATATCCCCTCTCACTGATGTCACACGGTGCCCAGAGTAGAAAAAAACCCCACTGAATTGAATATTTAGAGCAGCCTCAAATCTTTGCTTTTGACTCATAGGAATTACATACACCAAATGTATTATTTGAAACTTTAGCCACGATTATTATGATCAGCCACTACACTAACAATACATATGACAAAAAATAAGAAAAAGCATCATAGGTTCACCTAAGTACAGTCTCATACATATGAATTAATTTTGTATGTCTCCTAATAGGAACTTTGGTGATCTCAAACCTAAAATACATTGATAGTTTTTACTTCTGTCTGCTAAAACATAATAGTACCCTCATAAAATGTTTGATTACACAAATGAAATTTTGTTAAAATCCTCAGCAGAGGCCGTCTGCGGAACCCGGAAAGAGAGCCCTTGAGCTTTGTTGTCCTTCATTTTAACAAGGTCATGGCCATAAACAGAAATAAATGAAGCAAATTGGTATTTCTTTTTTATTTGTGGTAGATCCTCAGAAAATCCAAACTCTAAATGAGGATCCCTGAGCACTGACTGTTCTAGTACCATCTCCTCTGATATTAAGAGAGGATCTTTTAGAATCAGAAGGAAATGGAGCTCAAACACAAAGGGTCCAAGAAGGCATGCAAGGGTCAAGCCCTTCGACCTTTCCTTTTTAGAAAGACCTCCTCATCCCCCACACTTGAGTGAAGGTCAAGGCACCATGCATTCAAAGGTAGCCCCCCCACCACCACCTGCACCCATGCTCTTTGTCCTTGCTTCTCCCCCTGTGACCACCAGATATTGAACTCACCAGCTGTATCCTGCCTACTCTATATCAATATCTCAATAACTGCACCTCCTCGTGACAAAAGCAGCATCCTGATGAGGGAAGAGGTTTAACTGGCAGAGGGGGATTTGCTCTGGCTTTATTGCACATTAATCTCATGTCATGTTTGCATGTGTTGCTGCTTACAGAGAGGTGGTGGAGTACATGGTGCAGCACTTCAAGCCCCAGCTCTTTGGTGACAGGAAGCCGGTGTACGATGGCAAGAAGAACATCTACACGGTGCTAGCACTTCCTATTGGGAGTGAGAAGGTAAATGTTTGGAGTGGTTTTTTGTGCTACACAACCATCAGTGAAGTCTCTCCTAAGCCCTGTTCAGCTGTGATATATTGAGTTTCTTAACAGGAAAGCAAATATTTGAATGACGGTAAAAAGATGCCGTGGTAAAGTCAGGATAGGTTGTCCACTAATAGCAGGGTTAGTGGTTCGATTCCTCCTCATCTGTCCGTGGGCATGACCCTGGCTTGATTACCTGAGAGGTTAAAAGTTTCTATAAAACAGCAAAGCATTTAATATGTATGTATTTGTTGTAATTAGTCATGTTATTTTCTATACTTAAAGCATCTATTTGATTAGGAAATGTGCTTGGGTGCCTTAAGTAAATGAATTAGAAGATATCTGTTGTGTAAACAATAGGGTCAGATCATCTGACTGCCCCTGATGGACTCAGGCAATTAGAAAAACATCTTTCCAAAAGCATCTCTGGATCTCGTCTGTGGTAATAAGACAGGAAGTCACTGCTCCTGCCCAAAACATAGTCCAGCATTTTTTGCACTTACTTTTTAACACTGTAAATTGTTATTTAGAGAAATTTAGGATTTTACACTTCTGGATACGGACAGCCCAGCTACCAAACTGCTTTGTATAGTTTTATACTTTCCATACAGGTGTGAGGAATTGTGTCTCCAGCTATTGCCTAGAAAGTAAATTCTATAAGCATTCACATGCCTATCACGGCATATAGTCACACCTACAGGTATGGAGAAATGCAAAAACTATGCAAAAAAATGTAAACCATACAAGCGCAGGGTTAGTGAAATGTCAGCTTCCAATAATATATTCTGCAGTACCTGAAAAGGGCTACAGTTTACTGCACAGCCTGAGGATTTAATTTTGCTGCTACAGGTGTGTCTTTATTTCATTTGTTCTTTACCTTTTGCTCTCTCTCTCTCAGGTAGATTTTGAGGTGACGATTCCTGGCGAGGGAAAGGATCGAATCTTCAAGGTGTCCATCCGTTGGCTGGCCAAGGTGTCATGGCGCCTGCTGCAGGAGACTCTAGTCAGTGGCCGACTGCAGGTCCCCCTTGACTCAGTTCAAGCCCTGGATGTGGCCATGCGTCACCTTGCCTCTATGAGGTCGAGTATATCAAAGTTTCTCTTATAGGTTCATAACAACACACACCAGTATTTACAGTCTGTCAAACAGTCTGTTCACACAGATAATCAGCTATTTCTAAGAGTTTTGTGCATCCTGAAAACATTTAGTAAAATTACGTTTTTTTTCCCCACATTTTTTGTGATATTCTAACTTTACAGCTTAGCGGTGCTTACTGAGTCCTTCCCTCCACAAGCATCAGATCATCATCGCTCCAGGCATCAGAATTACTAAATAAAAGACACGTGTTAGTTGACACCTGTGAGAAAGTGTCCACTGAACAATGCTAAGCTAAGTAATAGTGATAACTGGCTTGAAGACTTAACCTGAAAGTACTCAAAAGGAAGTCATGAAGCCACAGATATTAGATCAGTGATATAGTATCCAAAGAAAAATAGCCTTTTTCCTTAAACCTCTCGTTTGGATGTTGCAAGTTTTCTGCTTTTCTTGAGGTGACCTATTCTGAAACATCCACATCACTAGACATGAACTCATGCTGCGGTCATGCCCTGAATCAGAACATTGATTTCCACCTCTTCACCCCTTCTGATTAGGTACACACCAGTGGGCCGTTCATTTTTCTCCCCACCTGAAGGATACTACCACCCACTTGGTGGGGGAAGGGAAGTTTGGTTTGGCTTCCACCAATCGGTGCGTCCCGCCATGTGGAAGATGATGCTTAACATTGATGGTGAGTCACTGAACACAGGCTCACCAGAGTGTGTGTAGTCAGCCAGTGATCTCAGTGGGTTTTACCGACATTGTGTGACTAGGCAGAAACATGGGGGGGGGGGGGGGGGGGGGGGGGGGGGGTATTTTGAAAAGAAAAACTTGTTCTGTGAGAAAAGCTGAGCCATGAGTATCTTGGAAAAGTTAAGTTATAAATTTACACTGCTGCTTTTGTTTCTATGGGCTGTTTGTAACACTCATTTAGCTGTGAAGAAAAAGTGGCAAAGTCTTCTGAAAGTTACAGATTTTAATAAGAACCTTTGTTTTTTGGTACTTTCTTCTTACTTATTTCTGCTCTCTGTCTCCCTCTAGTGTCTGCCACGGCTTTCTACAAAGCCCAGCCTGTAATTGAGTTCATGTGTGAGGTTTTGGACATTCGCAACATTGATGAGCAACCCAAAACCCTCACTGACTCACAAAGGGTCCGCTTCACCAAGGAAATTAAAGGTGGGCTACTGAAAAGTGTGGAAGTACCTTCCGAAAAAATAATGAAAGTACTTTGATACTTCTATGCATTTGAAGTATAGACTTGCTGAATACACACAAGAAGATGGGTACACTGTGGTCATACAGAGATGGACATGGTCAGTAGAATGTTCAAGGAGACTAAATTTAGCACAATTTGGTCCTTCCAAATTGTGCTAAAATATTCCCCACACCATTACACCAGCCTGAATCGTTGATAAAGGCAGGATAGATCCGTGTTTACATGTTGTTTATGTCAAATCAGAATTCGACATCTATCTAAATGTTGCAGCAGAAAGTGAGACTCGTTAGACGAGGCAATGTTTTTGCAGTCTTCTATTGTCTGTCCAATGTTGGTTACCCTGTATGAACTGTCGCCTCAATTTCCCGTTCTTAACTGACAGGAGTAGCTAAGAACAGGAAACCAGGCCCATCTACTATATCAGCCCATTACAGGCCATCTGCTTCATGGTTTGACATTCAAAGATGCTCTTCTGTGTATCTTGGTTGTCTTCCTCTTCTTCTTTCAACCTCCATCTCACCAACCCTCTGAATGTCCTCCTTCCCTGCAGCTCCATCTTCAACACTCTTGTCTCAGTAAATCCTCTATCCCTCCTCTGCACATGTCCAAGCAATCTCAGTCTTGCCTCTCAGTCTTTTTTCATCAAACTTCTTAACATGAGCTGTCCTTCTGATGTACTCATTTGTAATTCTATCATTCCTGGTCACTCCCAGCTAAAATCTTAACATCTTTAGCTCTGCCACCTTCGACTCAGCCTCCTGTCTTTTTTGTCAGTGCCACCATCTCCAAGCAATTCATCACAGCAGGTCACACGTTAAGCTCTTCCTTTCCGACACTTTTACTTAATATTTGTGTTACCCCGCTTACTGTCGCCAGGCCTGAAGGTGGAGGTGACCCATTGTGGCCAAATGAAAAGAAAGTATCGTGTATGCAATGTTACCAGACGTCCTGCCAGCCACCAAACGTAAGACTTTGCTTTTTGTTTCTGGCATAGAAAATACACAAATTTATTTCCTAACTTGACAGCATCTACCTATCTTATTTTATCCTATTAGAGTAATACATTGGAATATGTTAGGTATTCATCCTTATATTGATGTCACTGAAAGAAAGTACTTTTGTTTAATTTCACTGAAGTTGTACAAATGCAGCAATCACATGTTGGACCAATCACCAAAATTTGTCCTTGCTTGTTTGGAAAGGAATTAAAACGGTTTTAGAGGAGCTAAATTAATATTTAGTTCTTTAGCTTAAATGTAGGTAAATGTTCCTTCCAGGTTTACAGAAAGTTCTTGTTCATCTGTAAAGTTCCTATTGTAGAAATGCTCTATGATAATGGTAAAAAAAAAGTCCCTCCTAATGCATAAACATGTATTTCTAGTATTTCGTTGAAACATTTTTTAATGCTGAAATAATGATTTTTAATCATGTTTCAAAGAGGAGTGTTTTTCTTTAGAATAAGAAAAACCTGCTATTCTTTCCTCTGTTTATTATGAACCTAACCAAGCAAGTAGCTTAAATGGGAAATCTCTTACTGTTTTTGACAGTGAGTGTGCGTTTTCAGATTTGGTCAGAAATAACAGACAGAAACAGACAAAACCTGCAAATGAAGAGCGATCGGGTGATGACACTGACATGATGCTCATGTTCTCGTTTTTTCTGTACCAGGTTTCCCCTTCAGCTTGAAAGCGGGCAGACAGTAGAATGTACAGTGGCTCAGTACTTCAAGCAGAAGTACAACTTGCAGCTCAAATACCCCCACCTACCCTGTCTACAGGTGGGGCAGGAGCAGAAACACACCTACCTGCCTCTGGAGGTGAGGAAGTGTTCAGTGATGTTTCAACTATGATGCAAAAAGTTTACCATTTAAAGTAGAGGATGACCAGTATATTGGTTGATCAACACTAGCTCATCATGACTATGTCTGTATTTGTGTGTATTAATGACTGTTATTCCTCCAAAACTTTTTTATTGGGGTTTTTAATAGAATCCTAACAAACTGCTCACGTGTACATATGTAAAGAATATTGGCAAATACATCAATATCAGAATACATGTTATGTTTACGTACTCAAAAATCTGCCGACATACCTTCATTTAACCTTCAAGTGACCGAGTGGGATCATCGTTGACTCTTGAAATAGATTTTATTGTAATTTTGCACTTCTAATCAATAAAATGTCACATTTGGCAGTAGACCACGGCTAGTTCTGCTGAAGTAGTAAGATTTACTGCTGCAGAGGCCTTGAGGCATTTACTTAATGCCCAGAGTAACAAGGCAAACAGGTCATGGGTCGTTAATGGACACGAGCTCCTTTTTGTATAACAATGGTATCTGTCTTCGATAAAGAAAACAGTAGAGGGATCATAAACGCAACTGGAGACATAAAAAAGTATTACTGTATAAAATGTAAAGCTTTCACATTACGTTAAATGGCCTGTCATTTTAGGCCCTTAAATAGCTTGGCCGTCTGAGAGGTAACGATATATATCGACATAGAGGGTATTAAAAGATAACACAACCATGCACACAGACTAAAAACTTTCTTTCATATGGACAACCAATGTTTACGCAGTAATGACTGAATGTATTCATTCCAGGTGTGTAATATTGTAGCCGGTCAACGATGTATCAAGAAACTGACAGATAATCAGACCTCAACTATGATTAAAGCCACAGCTCGCTCCGCACCCGACAGACAAGAGGAGATCAGCAGACTGGTGAGTTGCAGAGGGAAGCGTTTGATGGAGGCCGTGCATCGTTTTGAAATGAGTGATTTATAGTACAAGGTGGAGATGGTGAGATATAATACAAGTCCTTTACTCTCTACAGATGAAGAATGCCAACTTCAACCTGGACCCGTACATTCAGGAGTTTGGGATCAAGGTGAAAGATGACATGGCCGAGGTGATGGGCAGAGTATTGCCAGCCCCTATTCTGCAGTACGGAGGACGGGTAAGGCACGGTTTATTCGTCAACCTGAACATATCGACTTTTATGTTGTTAAGAATGCAGCCATTTAGTTGTGTGTGTTTCACACAGAGCAGAGTGTTGACAAATTAAAGGACAAGTTTGAAAGCTTGACTCCTTTGGTGAGGGCATGTGGTGGCTCTTTTGTGATCTGTGGGTGATTTGCTTATATGGTTTGGATGAAGGGTTTACTGCAAATCAATACAAAGAGTGATCGCTTTTATCCTATAAAGAGGCGCAGATTAGAGTGATCTCTTTGATGATTATAGGGTAGATGGGTAGAGCACAAGGAGTCATTGAATTATTTGATGTTTATTAGTCTATGTGGATCATATCCCATTTCCCAACTGAATACCGATGCAGGATTTTGAGAATTTCTGAGACAGGGCTTTTGGAAGAATAGTATCCTTTATCTCCAGTCATGCTTCAAGTGGCGTTCACACAGGAAGAGACTCGTTTTGACATGTCGACCAGAGACTGAGGAAAATTAGTGAATTTCTGTAACTGACTGTTAGTTTGTTAGTAGACACACTAAGCTCTTGACCTTGGAAACTCTGTTTTTGCTTTAATTTGTCGTCTCTCTGTACTTTTGCTATAAATGTGACCTGATTTGGATTAAACTGTCTCTCCTGGTCCTTTCTTTTTTACAGAACCGTGCCATAGCTACACCCAACCAGGGAGTGTGGGACATGAGAGGGAAGCAGTTTTATAATGGCATTGAGATCAAAGTGTGGGCTATTGCCTGCTTTGCCCCCCAGAAACAGTGCAGAGAAGAGGTGCTCAAGTAAGTACTAATGAGCACAAGCAGATGATTTTGTCGAAGGGGAGGGGGGGATTAAATAATTTCTGCTCATGGCTGTTTCTATCATAAGGTTAGTTATTTTTAAATGAGCTTTTGCACAGAAGAAAAACAATCCTTCTCTTATGTTGTTTATTCCTCCTATATGTAATATCCCAAAGACATAAAATAATAAGTTAAAAACCTTATCTCGGAGATGCTTTATACGCTCATCTGTGGGTTCATCTCAGGAACTTCACAGACCAGCTTCGTAAAATCTCAAAGGATGCTGGGATGCCAATTCAGGGCCAGCCATGCTTCTGTAAATATGCCCAGGGAGCGGACAGCGTGGAGCCCATGTTCAGACACCTGAAAAACACGTACTCTGGACTTCAGCTCATCATCGTCATCCTGCCAGGAAAAACTCCTGTCTATGGTAACTTGTATTTGGTACATGTGGTTTGCCATAATTTTCTCAAAACAAATGAAATACTGTTGCTCAAAGTAGTCAAAAAACTCCTGAAGCATTCGGTCAAATGAGAGTATTAAAAAGCTCCCAATAAACTAGAATCATGTTTTGTTTTGTTTTTTCATGTGAGTAATTTCCAAACTTTTTCCTTTAGCGGAGGTAAAGCGCGTGGGTGACACCCTCCTCGGCATGGCCACGCAATGTGTCCAGGTTAAGAACGTGGTGAAGACGTCACCGCAGACTCTGTCCAACCTCTGCCTCAAAATCAATGTGAAGCTGGGAGGGATCAACAATATCCTGGTACCTCACCAACGGTGAGCTTCTGTTTGACCCGTTTTTAATTAGTTGCACATATTTATGGTATCTTGATTTAGGTGATGGGTGATGCTGACACATAGGTGTAAAGCGCTGACAGTGGCAGTAGACTTGAGTTTTCTATCAAAATCCTGCTGGATGACATGGTGATCCTTTGAATACGTTTCGGTAATATGACTCACCAACAGCAGCCCTTCACTGCCTTTATGAGTGTGTGTAATTTGCATCACCTCCTCCATTTGCTCTCTCAGGTCAGCAGTGTTTCAGCAGCCGGTTATCTTCCTGGGAGCAGATGTCACACACCCCCCGGCTGGAGATGGCAAGAAGCCCTCCATTACTGCTGTAAGTCTCGGAGATTACGCCTTCATTAAACAACACTAGATGATTTTAAACACAATCTCAGGAAAAGGAAGGGAATGTGCAACCACGGTGTGTCACAAAGCCTGGCCACTTTTCAAATCTGGGCGTGCAGGTTAAACCCATGGGTGGGCAATACTGGTGTGCTTTTGGCTCTGGTAACTTGTGAACAGCCTTTTTCATTGTTACTGGCTAAAGTTGCTTACTTGATGAAAAGACATTTGAGTTATTTAAAAATGTGAATAAGTATAATGAAGCACTAGTTTTTGTTTGGGGGAAAAATAGACTTTCTAATTAAGCAGATAAGAAATGTTCTAGGTTTAAACTATAGCATTGGTTGTCATTTGGTGTAGATATAGCAACAAGTCAAAGTCATACACAGAATTAATTGGCATTAATTAACACTATATACCTGCATTTAAGGACAAAGACCTTTAGATAACAAATGGATTTATACTTGGTCTTTATTATTCTTAAAGCCACTGGTTACCTTGTACCATATATATTGACTGTACAGTAGTTGTTAAGTACTCTAGTAGCTAAAAGTCATAAAAAATGTAAAAATGTTTCTCTGGGATGTGATGGCAGCTGCTTTGTTGGCCTCGACACTCCTTTTTTAGGCAAATCAAAAATAGCAAGGGCATGTAAATAATGCAAATGACCCCGAGATGCCACAGGGAAAAAACGCACGTTTGTGGTTGCTTGGTGACAGTGGGACTCGATGGCCACTGTGCTCATTAATGCTGGTAAGAGAAGAATACCTCAACATTAGGTAGTGGGTTCGGAACAGAAGAGCTTAAAGCTAACTAGTTTTTATATCATTGGACAAAAAAAATCTGTAATAACCTTTCACTATATTGTAATTTAATTTGAGGAGGAACTAGCGCCCTTCTGAGGTTTGTTTTGTGGCTTTAGTAAAGTCAAGTCCTTTCAGGCACATTTTCTCACGGTTTGTGGGTTGAAAAAAAGTTTTTATTGAAACAATGTGCAACAGTGAGCAGCGGGCTTCGAGGTACTTTTTCTCATGTTTGGTCGATGTGTCATAAGTGTAACTCAGTCAGCGGGGATTTGCGATGTTAAAAAAGGCAGTCCAGATGGTGCATCAGTTGCCATAGGTGCAATGCTTAGGTAACAAAACTAGGTGTTTAAAGTAACCCTATTTTTCTATAATGAGCGATGTGAGTGCTATAAAGTGGTGTAATGAAATAAGCGTGCACATGCTCTGTTCTCAAATTTCATTTTTTATTTTCTGGATTTCAGCCTACTGCTGTTTTTGATCTTTAACAGATGAACAGTTTGAGATGGCTGTGACACAAATAGGCTTATTCTGTTATGTTTTGGCTATTTGATAGGGCTATGGTGATTCAGGGTTTCATTCAATGGTTCTCTCATAGTACCGTTTGCTTCAAACTCCACCTGCATGTACAGCCCATTTCATGAAAAGCACATAGCGCCGATATGACGCTTTGTTTGGACTTTGACGCACAGCACATGAGGCCGAGCGAAGAGAAAAAAGGAGGAGTACGAGAGGAATTAGTGAGGTATAAAGGGAAACAAATGGCTCATCACTGACTCACATTCAAAAGGAAATGACGTCAGCTCTCGTCCGCCCTTGACCTCAGCTCGCCTATGGTTGGCTGTGTTGTTGCCTAGCAATTATGACGAATAATTGAGTCACGAGGACAGGAGAGGAAAGCATGTCTGCGTTAACAGTACGAGCTGAGAAGAAAACTGGTGAGAAATGGTCATTGTAGTATCGTGTAAGGATTTGAGGGAAGGAAAATAAAAGGTTGACGTTGAGCCTCGCACACTTCCCAGCTGCAGCCTTTAGGGGATGCTAATGCTCAAATATGCACACGACGAAAAATGACTCATGTCTGTGAATCAATACTACAACTACAACTACTGCACAGATTTTCATAAAGTAAAAAGTCATGAAGAATGTTCAGTGACAAAAGGTGTATTTATTTGAGAGATGACTTTAGTCAAGGGGCTCAATAACCTAATGCTCGTTTATTGCAAGTCATATTAAGAGTGAAATCAGTGATCCGCACAGTATCATGTTAAATTCCTTTTTCAATGTTTCCTGCTCCCTCTAATAGGTGGTAGGCAGTATGGATGCCCATCCCAGCAGATACTGTGCCACAGTGCGCGTCCAGAGGCCCAGACAGGAAATCATCGAAGATTTATCTTACATGGTGCGCGAACTGCTGATTCAGTTCTACAAGTCGACCCGCTTCAAGCCCACCAGGATCATTTTCTACAGAGACGGTGTTCCTGAGGGACAGTTGCCTCAGGTAGGTGGGACGTTGCGATCTTAATGACACAATGTCACCAAAATCCATTTTAACATGTTTTCATCTGAGTGCTAACAAATGACGCTGTTACACGCAGATTCTCCACTACGAGCTGTTGGCCATCAGAGATGCGTGCATAAAGTTGGAAAAGGACTATCAGCCTGGTATCACCTACATCGTGGTGCAGAAACGTCACCACACACGCCTCTTCTGTGCTGATAAGTCTGAAAGGGTAAACTTTCTTTGTTTCCCCCTTCAGTTTTTCTGTTTCCTAGTAAGTTTTCATACTTGCTTACCTGTATTTTTTCCTTGTGTTATCTTTGGACAGATTGGGAAGAGTGGGAACATTCCTGCAGGGACTACAGTGGACACCAGCATCACTCATCCCTTCGAGTTTGACTTCTACCTGTGTAGTCATGCAGGAATACAGGTATTTATAATAGATATTTTATTGTTCCATAGAAATCTCTATTATAATATAATAAGAATAGAATAGAATAGAACAGAATAGAATAGAATAGAATAGAATAGAATAGAATAGAATAGAATAATCCTTTAATTGTCCCACAAGGGGAAATTTGGTTGTAACAGCAGCCAGAAAGACACATATACAAACAAACAGTACACAGGACACAGAACAGAAACATACACAATTTTTTTCTTACATATTTACATCAAGGACAATGGTTACTATAAACAGAGTACTTTACAGTTATTAAATTAAATAAAATTAACTACAGATAAGAGGCAAACCCAGGTTGTAGTGCGAATCGGTTGATTAAATTATTGCAGTTACAGCGCAGATGTGAACATCTATGATTGTTGGACGCAATTTTGATTGTACAGTCTGACAGCTGCAGGGAGGAAGGACCTGCGGAAACGCTCCTTCATGCATCTAGGATGTAGCAGTCTGTCACTGAAGGAACAAATCTCTTTGACTTCTTTTAACCTTGCAGTTATTTTACACAAAAGATTTATTGTTATTTTAATTGTCTTTTTCTCCTCTGTCCTCAGGGTACCAGCCGGCCGTCTCATTATTACGTCTTATGGGACGACAATCGCTTCACAGCTGATGAGTTGCAGATTCTAACCTACCAGTTGTGCCACACTTACGTGCGCTGTACCCGCTCAGTCTCCATCCCTGCCCCAGCCTACTATGCTCGTCTCGTGGCCTTCCGTGCCCGCTACCATCTGGTAGACAAAGAACATGACAGGTCAGTGTGGCTACGAAAGATAGACTATACATGTCTTCATTCTTGGTTGGTTGATGTTTGTTGGGGGTAAGGGGTTGGTAAGCTTGCTCCCTCTGTGGCCTCAGTAAGCACTTTCTTGACTTTCACAGTTGGTAGTTTCAGGTCAAACTGAAGTTAATTTTGTAAATTATGGCCATTCTTAGAGGCAGAATTAAGGATTATCCAGGGTGTGTGCATTGGCTAATGACTTGTCAATCACAAGTCATTCACAGTCAAGTCTATCCCTCCCTAGTCATGCTCAGTTTCAAAACACCAAGATAACAGGACTTCACTAACCAGTGGATGACATCACAGTTTTTTACATACATCTTTTATACTGTCTACAGTTTGTCACTGAAAACTCCTACGACCAGCAGCAAGTGGGGCTGTTGGTCTGCTGCTGCTGCCAATTTTATTCTTATCAAGACATGAAATGTGTAACTCATCTTTGCTCGCTCTCTCATCACCCTCTCGTCTCTCTGCAGTGGAGAGGGCAGCCATGTGTCCGGTCAGAGTAACGGTCGGGATCCCCAGGCGTTGGCTAAGGCTGTTCAGATTCATCACGACACTCTGAGGACCATGTACTTCGCTTGAGCGTCACCAACCATCGCCGCCATCGTTCCCTCCCACCTCATTTCTACCTGAGTGGGCAAACGGCCCACCGGCACCACCTCATCCCCATCCCTTACTCCCTACAATTGCCCACTACACATACTTCACAGCAATCAGTCACTCAAATCCAAGAAACACAAATCCCCTCTCCTGTAAAACACAGGTAGACTCTGCAGCCTCATGCACTCAAACGGTTATGAATATTACTGTTGTTTTTACTTTACCGGGACTATTGATCTTTTTAAGTTGAATTTTTAAATCATGGGTATTATGTAATTGTATTGTATGCTACCTTCACACTCCTATGTATGTAAGTATGCAATACGGATGGGAGAAAAATAGAAAACTAGGCGATAAAAAGGAGAAAAAAAATCCTAAAAACTTTTTTAACTGCCACCACGATGCTGCCTCTACCCATCCAAATGCCGGATGCCAGTATTGCAAGCCCCTTGTTAGAGGGGATCCTCATTAGAGGTGGTACTGGGCACGCACACTTACATGTATCATTTTAATGTTATCATGAACTACATTCATGTTTTTTAATGTTTTTGAAAACTGTTTTTTTTTTAAACAGCCTTGAGGAGTCCGGGGTATGGTACATTAGCACTTAGTGTTAGCATGTAGGTGCCACCAGTCCTGCACATAAAGAGTTTGTTAGTACATGCGAGGCTAGCCCTCTGGTCTTTATATTATAGCAGACAAAGAAAGAGCAGGTGTAGCATATTGTAGATCCAGGACAGGAGTCCTGCCACACACTCTGTCCTGGTTGGCCAGTCCCTTAGAGATTTCGCCTTTAGAGGCAAGTTTAGCGTAACAGTAGAGGGACCATTTGCATAGTGTGTATCTAATATACTTGCACCCCATGCACCTAAACCAGCATTGTTAACCAGCCAAAAGTGATGCCACCCTATGGAAAGGGGGCACTCAAACAGGAAGATAATCTTTTATTTCTCTATACATTGCTCTTTTAGAATTTACGAGGCACTTTTTAAATTTTATTTTTATTTTATTTTACTTCAAAATGGTGAAACTAGCCGTTGGCGAGACTTTACACTCTACATTTGAACGTTTCACACCCACACTTGCGTAGCTTTTAGAACAAAGGCAATAGGCAAGGTCAACACTATTCTGTAGATTTGAAAGCAGGCAAATATAGTCTATGATCACTTAAGTGCTGCAAAGCTGAAGTCGCCTTCAGCAACTGACCTTGCTCCGATCAGTCTGCACATTCCAACGTGTATCAGTGGAAATGGCGCCAAGCGGCGCGCTCCACGCATCCACCCGTGCTTTTCTTTGCCTAACTGTACTGACCTATCCTGCGCCTGTCCCGCTTTTACACAGAGCTCTTCCCCTCTGCAGGCATTTACAACAGAAGCACACACATGCCTGCGCTCTCAGTCTCCTTCTCAGCATGCAGAGACATAGCTGATCAAATGCACTTGTTACCCCCATTCCCACGTTAAGCCAAACTCATCAACCTTTCCGCCATCACCTTTTATCCTTGCCGTCTGTTCTCACTCGTCGCATAACACACCTGCAGCATCCCCTGCCCCAATCCCCTATGTTGTGTTAGCCAATCCCTATTGGTGCTCTGTGTGCGTGGGCGGCACAGATAGGGGATTGCTACATTTGACAGGGTGGGCCTCTATTACGACTATTTAACATGCCCTGCCTTTACATCTAGTCACTTTCTGGATTTATGGAAGAAAAATGCATGTAATTATTTTTTATGACTGGATATTCTGAGCCACCTTACTTTGGTTTTCTTAGAGGTAGGAGCCTCGCGCTCACCACTGCCTGTCAGTCGTTTTGCCTCGATTGTGTAATGGTTATAAAGACTGCTTTTTTCCTTTGTCATTATTATTATGAATATTGTGACTAGTGTCAGAGTGTATCCTCAAGAGGGCACTGTGGAGACGGTCCCAAAATTCCACCTCAGTTGCCCTTTAAGCGCCTCAAATCTTGTCTGATGGTCAGACCCCCTTTTGAGTCGAAAGGGATCAAAAGATAAGAGATCAGATGAGTTTGATTTTTAAATCATGTTTATGAACTTGCATAATCAAAATGCCTTTGTACACCGTTTTACTGATCCTTCATTGTGTCCACGGTGATTTGTATATATGAATATATAATATTAACCTGTTATGTATTTTGGCCCAGCAGTTGAGGGGCTTTTCACAGTCGGGGCCAGTCTTCTACCCCTCATTCTGCGTTTAAAAAGAAAGAAAGAAAGAAAGAAAGAAAGGAAAAATATCAACCTGGGGGCATTTCCCCAACACCACTGAAACCAGATGCAGTTCTTCACTCACTGAAGCCACAAAGCACCTTGCAAAGGGGGGAGACGAAATGGCAGTCACCCTGGAAATGTATCATGTGGACACGGGAGAGTCCGTTCCCCCTCCACGCAGCCTCACGGTCTGACTAAGCAATATTGAAGCCACTGATCAAGAACAGTCCTTGTCATAGCACTTCCCAATAGATTTGAATGAAAGGACGTGAAGCATATTATTTTGGCTCTGTATGTGATAGTATGGGAACTCTGTTGGGGAGGGTTATTTTTTAAAGAAAATAAAATTGTTTTTTATTACTCTTGTTGCGTTTTTTGTTTGATTTTACTGTGCGTTTAATACAGCTTTGTCTGAAAAGTAAGTAATGGGATTTATCAAGGCTTACTCTCATAACATCCTGAAATCTACCTTAACTAATAATTCTTAGATATTAATGCATGGGTGGATGAAGAAAAAATGCACCTCCTAAGTCTCAAACTGTAATTCATTCAAAAGGTGGGGTTACCTTTGGGTGAGGGCGGAGCTGGCGGTCTGACGTCTGGTGACACGGGCCCACCTCTTCCTGTCGGTGTCAGAAAGGCAACTTCACCATATTTAGCTGGCTTGCCGAAGCCTTGCAGAGTTGATCTGTCAACCAGACTGGAGATCGTGACACTTATCGGCGCATACATTGCGGTGTTGACAGCTTTACTTTTGGCAGCTGAACGCATACTACGGAGGACGACGTCGTGGGTGTACGGCCCTCGGGAGAAGGGCCCGTATCAGCAGCTGTTTTTAACGCAGGAAAAGTAGCCGTCGTCTGACAGAATTCCAACTCTCCGACAGCCTAGCTAGTCAGCTAGCTAATTAGGGTTGCTTTCCCGACGTTAGCTTTGCTGTAGATACGAATTTATGACGTCTCTTTTAATGATCAGATATCGGTAGGGATTCATTTGGACTCCGTGACCCCGCTGTGATGATATCCTGACAGCTCCTCAAACCACTTTCCCCCCCTCCAGCCTGGCTAGTCAGTTAACTTGGCTAACTAGCAGGTTTTCACTGCCACAGCGCCGCGTTGAGCAGCCAGCAGCTTTCGCCGTGGCAGTGAAATCCGATTGGATACGTTGACCGAGTGCAAACGGCGGTTTGTGGAGACTCTGAAGACCCTCGGCCGGCCAAGTGACCGTGCCGGAGGCCCCCCCCTCCTCCTCCTTTGACAGGACACAGCGAGACCAGGACCCTCGGCCACTCAGCGCTGCAGAGGCGGTGCACAGCCGAAGGAGACACCGGATTGAACGGAGGAAGAGTCCCAAACGTTTGACAACTGTGATCCGGGAAGTGAACCGGGCATTGACCTCATGAATGGAAATCGGAACTACAGGTAATTTATTCTGTCCTTACTGATTCGTTTGGTGCTTCACGGTAGTCGTAGGAGTCGCGTTTCCTGAGAAACGTAATATTATTAGCTTGCGTCGGTGAAATGAAACATCGGGATGTGGGGCTTTCTTCAGCCGAAGGCGTTTAACCGTAACCAGGGAGTTTTTCTTTTTGTCCGCCCTGCAGTTATTTTGCCTAAACATGCGTCACAGTTGAAATGGTTTCATTGAAAATCGCCAGTCATACCAGGCTGCATTCACAGGTTAAATATTGACCTGTCCGTAACACACCTCTGCCGGGTGCTGAGGAGAGATCTCAGCGCAAACTCATCACTCAGATGTGGGGACAGCTGCTGAAGATGAGCCTCTGCATTATAGAAGACTTCAAACCCAGTGTGGCTTGTGGCAGAGGGTGAACTCTGGCCTGGCCTTCCAAGCCTCCCCCCCAGGTCTTGGTCAACAACTGACCCCAAACTGACCTCGGTATATTTTAGGAGCGGCATCCTCTTCCTGCATCTACGATCTAAGATGTGCTTTGTCATGCCCCAGATTTGTGTATACTTAAACATTTTTAACCTTTCCTAATGAGGGAGTTGCCAAACTTCAGTTGTGGCTGTTGAACCAGAGAAAATTGTTTTAAATTGGCCTTAAAGACTAGAAAACTGTGTTATAACACATTTTTATCTGTGACCTTATGTAACATTGCACACTTTTGAATGTCACTGGAGATGCATGCTGTTACCTGGCTGCATCCAGGCTCTTTCTCTTGGTCTTAGTGGCAGTTAAACTGTCTGAACCACCTGGCCTTTGTCTCATCTGTAACGGAAGCTTTCCACTTATGTGACCATAAACTGAATGCTAGGTACTCTTGATCAGCCACTGACACATGATACAGCAGTTGGTTCACTGCCCACCTCCTCCTCCTCCTTCTCCTCTTCAGAGGAGATCCCTCTCTGCTGCCTAATGTCTCATTATCATCTCAGCTCCTCTCAGGTGGGACACTTCCCAGCATTGCTAGTAGAAGGGACCACAAGGTGTTTTCCCAGTAACCGAGCACCTACAGTAGAGTAAAACGTGTATGCACAGTGTGCCCTTTGAACTAGAATAAACTTGGCGTGTTCTCACAGGCCAAATGACTAGCTTGTTATCTCCCAGTTAAACAGGATGTTTAATCCCCCCCCCCCCCCCCCCCCCCCCCCCCCCCCCCCCCAAAAGAAGAAAAGTTAGCCGATTTGGTAATTGGGTTTCAGGAAATGCTGTGAATATTGGTATAATTCAGTGTTTACCTCTTTTGAGGAGCTTTTGTAGCATGAGTCCCGCCATATCACTCTGTGCTACAACCATATCATTTAAGCTGCTCAATCAGCAGACCTGGACTCTTGCCACGAGTGTATTGGTGTCTGCTCAGAGCCCTCTGAGAACACAGCAAGTGCAATTTCATGCAGAGCATACTGCTAGCCAGTCTAACATTAAGTGTATTAAAGAGCGTGCTTCATGCTTTCACTTTGGAAGGCATTGATGCATTAATACAAACAAATAAACAGAGGTAGTTTTAATGTGCAGGTTTGAGGCTTCAGGGTATTAATATTATTGGTCTTCATACTGGTTCACAATACCATATCACTGACGGCTGCAGTCAGCTCTATGTCTGGGTGAATAATTGAAAGAGGGTCTTCCGTCAGTCAGTTAGTCAGTGGCTTGGAGAGTGGTGTGAAAATGCGAATGGATTGCCTGCCGAATTAGAAACTGACAGCGACTCTTCTCTCCAGAACTGGTCTGAGCAGCAGCTCATGTGGTATGGAAATCATGGCTCTGGAGAGCTTAGCACCAAGGGTGTAATGAGTAGAAGGCTTTTGAGTTTTAAATAAATCAAATCCATTTTGATGCGTTAACTCCACAGCGTGTCCCCAAACACTTTCTCACTTGATATTGAAGTAATATTACATTATGGCTGAGTTTTTAAGCCAGAACTAGTGATAATGTTCAAATCACGGGCACAGTTATAGGACTCGTATTTAAAGTAATCTGTATTCTTTTGACACGCAGAACGCAGAGATTTGAAGGTTTCAGTGGCACTGGGGGTGTGACACATCTGAAACCGAGACACCAAACCGCAACACCAACATCTTCCCGTACTATGATACCCATGTGGGTACCTAACTCTGATGTTTCACAGATTATTTGAACTAAAATGCATCAGTATGATGGAGGTTTTTCTTGTGTGGCGCTATACAAGAGAGCCTTTAAATAAGCGGTGGGTATTTTGGGAAATACGTTGCTTTAGTTCTGTGATTTGTTGTGCACCCTCTTGTTTGTTCTCCAGTCATCAATCTCTCACGTAACTGTTGGCACAGAAGGAAATAATCACATCAAACACATTGCTTTGCACCTAAATTTTGCCAGCAGCAAATTGAAAATAGCAGCTCAGTCCGCTTCAAATGGGATTAATATATTAAAAAACAACAACAAAATCCTCAAATATGACACCTGTCACTTCCAGCCGTCATCTTTCTTCTCATGCATAATGCTAGATCAACTTCTATGAAGGTAGCATTAACCCGATCTCAGTAATTTCCACTGTGTTGCTGATTTTTAACAACATTATGTAGTGTGTAGTAGTATCCTAGTCAGGAGGGATGCTGAAAGAAGGAAAAAGGGTGTGGAAGACTGAGGTGAAAGTCAAGATGAAAAGAGGAAGACCACAGCGACAGTTCATGTGGTGAAAGAGGGTGAGGGGGAGATGTAGGCAGATGATCCGCTCTGGTGTCCCCTAAAGGGAACAGCTGAGAAAAAGAAGTAACACAGTCAGGCTGTCCAGCTGTTTGGTCTGTTTACCTGCATTAGCCAGTGTGATCCAACTTGACGGTTCCCCAGATTTATTCTGACCCCTCTCTAGAGAAAGAAATATTAATTAATCTTATGAAGTACATGGACCGGTTGTTATATAGCCCTTTTTTCTTTTTTTCTACTGGAGCACTCAAAACAACATACCTCATTCACCCATTCACACTCGGGATCAGGTCAGTATCTTGTCCAAGGATACTTAGCCATGCAGACTGGAGCAGCCAGGGATTGAACCACCAACCTTCCAGTTAGTGGATGACTTCTCTACCTCCTGAGCTACATGCCAGAATTTGCACAGTAAACTCATCCTTTGTGGAATTCGGTGCCAGCTGCATCAGAAATTTAAAAAGCAACTCTCTGGCTATAAACTTGGAAATGTTGACGCTCTCAAATAGATCTCCAAAGCCTACGTTAGTTTCTCTGTGAGATTAAAACATTTGTTTGCAAATAAATATAACCTGCTACTGACTGTAAAACATTTTATATGAGGAAATGCAGAAAATTGTGAATCTTTCTAACCTTTGTATTATTATAAAAGTAATGGCCTTTATTGTGTAGGGGCTGATCAGGCTCAGCGGAGTGCATTAAGGACGCCCATTCAGGAAAACCCCTCATATGAAGGTGTTACAGCTCGAGGAGAGCAAAATGATTAAGTCTGTCATTCTGAAAATCCTAAAGACTTGTTGCTCATAGGGCTGCTCGCTTATGGGGGAAAATTATCTCAAGAAGAAACTTGCGTTCAATTAAATGAATTACCTTTAAGTCAAGTGAAAAACTAAAGAAGTAGATCTTTGTGGACTGAAGTAATCCTGCCACAAAAATAGCAGTTAGACTTTATGAAAAGGTCAAAACTACAGGGGGGAAAGATGTGCTGAATAGCAAATCAAGAGAGTTACTGCCCCGCAAAATAGAGCATGGTAATGGTTTTATCTTGGTTTTCTCACTTTAATAACTGCAAAAGTAGAGTTTGAAATTAAAGATTGATTCATTGAACAGCTTTAGTGGAAACAACTGTATATATAAACATACTGGGCATATTGAAAGATTTACTGGAAGACAATGAGACAGCACGTACAGTACAGCAGGGGGGGCTCCCCCACCTTCCAGCTGTCACACTACACCGAGTAACCAGGTGGGATTTGAGCTGGCTGGAGATGAGTCAGCTTCACATGAAAGGCAGCCTTGGAAGTGGGTTTTACTGTCCATTAACACATTAATAGGACATGAACTAGTTTAATGAAGAACGACTCTGGGAAATTAGTGTTTGTTTGTCGCTCCACCGTCTTGCTTTTGTTCTCTTCGTTTCGTTCCCCACTTGTTTTTCTCACACTTGTGCGTTCGTTTCCCGCTCTTTTTCTTTTCTTTTTTTCTTTAAGTTCACACAGTTACCACCCCCATTCCCTCCCGGGTTACTGCTTCTGTATCCTTCTCTGTGCCCCAGTGGGAAACTCTGCCTTCCCTGTCATTCTCCTTGTACGTTGATTCTCTGTGGATTTTCAGCAGACAGTGGGGTCGGCTTTGAGGGAGGGCTTAGTACTTGATTTGCAGTCTCTCCTCATAATGCTCAGTTCATTCAAGCAGCCTGCTGACAATGGGCAGTCCCCGTCTAAAACCCCAGCCACCCATAATGTTAACCATTGGCATATTGTTGCTGGTTTCTATGGAGAATGCAATTTAGCATTGCTTTTTAGTTGTTTTGTAGGGAGTTTTTTTCTGTTGTTGTTGTTTTACTGGCCAAAGCTTCCTAAAAACATCTTTCTTTATTTTAAGCAGAATATAATCTCTTAATGTAATATGGAAATGGTAAGTGTTGGCTGTTGTTGGAACATTTTAACAGAGTTGAGCGTCGCCACCGCTGCTGTCTTGGTTGCAGAAAATAGATGCGACGAGGAGGGTTAGATCTGACTGTTAAAAGATTTATAAAATAGGTTTAATTTGACTGAGACCATAAACTCAGCAGGAAAATGTTTAGAGGTCAATGCAAATGACTTTTTTTCCATATGCTTCTACAGGACACAAGGTCTTTTTGTAGCCATAGCTGTTTCCATCTGGTGGCATTCAGATAAAACACGGGTTTAAGGCACTTCTGCTTCATTTTTGCGACCCGGAATCTAGGTCTGTTTTTGGTCTGTTTGTTCCTCAACTGAAGAGAATAAAGGTTGCTGTACTCTTGACTTCTATTGTTGCGTTTCCCAAAATAAAATCTGATAAATAATTTATCAGAACCATTTTAACATCACAACTTAAATCCTGTGGTCCTCTTATTTTCATTGAAAAGGTGTTAGTCATGTGTTGCAGTAGTACACTGGGAGGCAACTCAGTATGACACATGTTTTGGGCTTGCAGCTAGTGGGTGTGCATTTTGTGAAAAGCTAGAGGTCTGTGATGTGTCACCTTGCCCTCTTTTCCACCTTCCCCCTTTTTTTTCCCCCCTTCCTGAGATCTGTTTTTGGGGGGAGCTCTAAGGGGCTCATTTTTTTTTTGGGGGGGGGGGAATGATATGGAGAGGAAGAAGGGGGCGGGTGGTGACTGAGATAGGGAAATGTGTGTGTGTTTTGTTTTTGAGCTCACTGGAGAAAAAACAGAAATATCTTGGTTAATCAGTTCCAGCAGACTATCTTCATTATTATTCCATTCGGCATTGACAAGAGAGCTGTCAATAGGCAGTCACGTAAGGTAGAGGTGCATTTGTTTGGAAAAGCGGAGGTTGATTTAAATGCTTCTCAGGTGATGTAATGACAGAATAATTCAGCAAAACCAGAGGGAGTCATTTAAGAGGCCAGTGATTCCCTTCATTTTTACCTTCTGCTGATATGTTGGAGGACTACAGAGGACTACATCAATTTTTCAGTACGATCAGAAGTCAGTCATTTCTGATTGTTGGCCTTTGGCCTCAGACATGTATTTAGTAGATCTAAAACTTTAAGCTGAAGAATTTAAACAGGCATTTTGAACTCTCTTTGTATAAATGTGGGAAATTAGACTAAATGAAAAGCGTACATGGCCAGAGGCTAAACGATATGTTGATGCTTATTTCATTTGCCTCGGGTGTATCAAGGTGTTAACTGTGTAAATAATTTAAAACCTTTAATAAATAATAGTTAATATAATTACAGCTAAGTCCAGTTTTAAAACAAACTTTTAATGTAAGCCGGTTCTTATTAACACTTTAACACAACATCAAGCGTTGCTCTGTTTCGGTTCTAGTTAAGCTATTAGATTGCTTGTAAACCCTCAGAGTGATAGAGCAGTCATACTGCCCAGGAACACATGAAAAACCAACAACTCTTGGGCTCCATCCACTCTTCCACTCAGCCTGGACTAGTAAAACGGAAAGCCCCATTTAACCTGCCTGAATAAATTCTCCCGGTCATTTTAACACAGCTAGTACTTTTTGTGTGTAGGTACACACATCTATCTACATATGAATAAATGTATGTATAAAATATGCGTAAGCTGAGTCAGTAAGACGGCCCAATGCCAGTGAGTCAGAAGAGATTTCTCATAATAAATGATTCCTAACCCCCCCTAAAAATCCCCTCACCTGCATCTTTCTCAAAGTTTTGTCCAGTATTTAATCACAAATGGTGCAAAGATAACTAAATGCAATATGGAACTTAATGAACATAAATTTAAAAGCTATAAAACTGATGACAAGAAGATGTTTTATAAAAAGTTGGGGTAAGGGGTACTTTACCCTGACCTCTTCTTGGAACAAAACCAGTTGTTATAGTTTTGAAGGTAAATTTTTAATTGTTGCTTAATAATTTTGGGCCTTCATGTTTATGTATTAATTTTTTTCAGCTTTTTTCCCCTCTCTTTCAGTTTCATAATTTGGTGAATGTTATCAGTCTGTGACCTTTCTGAACACCAGCCAGGCCAGTTTGGCACGGAAACTCTTTCTCTGCACATACTTGGTATGCAAATTATGTGGTTTGGTATTTTCTTGCTGATTTTTCTTGGAAAAAATGAGTCACGTAGATGGCAGCATATGTTACCCTAAAACCTGTACATCTTGATATTCTGGAGGGAAAACCTTCAGTCTTGGCATTCACGTGGACGTTACTTTGGCACATAACACCCAACTAAACACTGTTACACGCTCTTACCAACAAGGCATTGGCACCCACTCTCCTTTCAAATTCTCGAGATCCCAATTTGATTGAGTTTCCCCGAGTTTAGCTTGAACAAACTTGAGCCACATCCACCAACAATGTCCCATCCACCACAGAATATCTCCTGAGGTCAAAGCTGTTTTGAAGATACAAGAGGAACCGTTACTATGTTAGGGAAGTGGCTTAAACGTGGTTGGTTGGTGTACATTGTTCAGCATTAATAGTGAATTCACAGTTACCCACGTGAACCTCCTGATCTCCTTGTCTTTCTTTGTTGCGCTTGCAGGCACAGGGAGAAAATTCAGGCTCCACAAAGAAATGCCTGGAGATCTGGTAGAGCAGGTCATTCACTGATCAGGCGGTTGGTGGTTCAATCCCTGGCTTACTTGCCCTTCTACTTTGCAATTCAAAGTGTCCTTGGGTAAGATACGTAATGCCCAGTGCATCCACTGAAGTGTGAGCACGTTCTTGATGGTTACATTTTATTTTTATTTATTTATTTTTTAAGAGCACTGTATGTATGTGTGAATTGATGAACATAACATGAACATAACATGTATTGGCTTTAATGCTTGGAGTAGAAAAGTGCTATGTAAGTGCTGGTCTATTTAGCCTTTTACTCTGACTTCCAAAACATGCATGGTAGCTTATTCTAAATTGGTTGTCAGCTTGAATGCAAGGTGGATTGAGCTCTTAAGTGCAGTATGAATCTCTGTGAAAAGGCAAAATGTGGCTTGTAGTGTAACCTGCTTTGAGTGGTAAGATTAGAAAAGCTCCGGATAAACACCATTCCCTTCATTTTATTCCTCCACACAGTCAGGCTCGTAAACTGTGCACTGATAATGAACTGGATGGTCTCGTTCCTCTTTTACCTGGAAGATTTTGCGTCCGTGATTTTCAGAAAAAAACCCTCAGATTTTATTACTGACTGCTTGCAGAGGAAGCGATGTATCTGGAGTATATTTGTGTATGGTTTGTTCTTTGCAAGTTTGAATTTTAATCTGCATTTGTGAATGCGAGGGTGTACCTTGCCTCTTGCCTGTTACAGCTTGAGTAAGCTCCAGTACTCCAATGACCCTGAATTGGATAAGCGGAAGAAGATGGACGGATCTGCGAATTGAGTGATAAACTGTATTTGTTGACAATGGCTTTCATAAATACTCCTAACCCATTCAGTAATTTCCACTAGATAATCTGGTCTGTGTTGTTGTCGAGGCCAAGCCTTTTTAACTAGATAAAAATATTATTTTTAATAGTTGGAAAACATCCTTCCCTTCCTCACTTCTGAAAGTGTCAAATTTCCTGGGTTTCATTTAAAAAAAAAAAAAAAAAAAAAAAAAAAAAGTTGGTACTAATGATTGAAATCCATTGCATTCTTGTAATAATTACTTTAATTAATAAATTACTTTGACATCCACTCTTTAGCTCACGTTCTGCTTTAGTTTTATCCCGAGTGGGAATTTCAGCATTTTTTAATGTTGTCATGTCTGATCAGGGACTCGTCAGCCTGTCAGTATGTGGCATCTTGTTGGTGTCTCTCCGTGGTAGAGAGTGGCAGCGACTCCCTTGGGTGCCAAATGCAACACTCTTGAGATTGATGAGGGTGGAAAAAGAAAGGAGGAGTCTGGCTGTGAATGATGTGCATCAATCCTTGCTGTCAGTCTTTCTGCGTGTGTGTGTTTCTAGGATCTGGGTGTTGGGACTGACGCCATTGTGCCTGGCCACTGAGCACTCTCCCTGTTCCCACAGCGCTGGCCTCTCCGGATTAGAAACACAACAGCTGTATTGTGTGTGTGTGTTGGTGTGTGGGCTTGTGTGTGTGTGTGTTGGTGTGTGGGCTTGTGTGTGTGTGTGTGTGTTGGTGTGTGGGCTTGTGTGGACATGTGCACTCGTTAGTAGCGTGGACGTTTGTGTACTGGGGGATGTGGCTGAGGGAGTTAGCAAGGACTGGATGTCAGCCGAGCTTCTCACCAGCTAGTTATTCTGGCTCTGAGCCCACTGTGTACAGTGTGACTGTGTTGTGTTGCAAAGCAGCGGAGTGAAATGAGTTCACATTGCTGAGATGTTTCTTGAAAATATTCATACTCTAAGAAAGGCATCTCAATTATTGGTTTGTGATATAATGTTTACTTGTGTTATATTCCATGTGCACCACTGCAGAGCAGTGTGGCACTGATGGCTCAGTAGCTTTGTTTACAATTAATAAAACCAAATATCTTCACTTGTCTTTACCAAAGGTTTTCTAGTAATACAAAGAAGCCGCTAAGGCATCTAATTTAATATCAACGACTGCGTGTGGATTCTTATTTATTTCATCATGATGTGACGATGTAAAAGGAGGCTGAAGTGCTTTTGCGTGAGCTGAGTTGGGAACAAATTAAACGCATTCAGAGAAATGCTCACTGTAATCTTTAATAAGCTCTTAAATAGGTCTAAATTCAGAGGAAATGGGACCAAAAAAACAGGTTTAATCTCGATTAGTCGATCTGTGTTAATTGGAAGCGCAAGATTAGCTTAAGTTGTAGCAACATTTCACATAAGTCATTTTTACACATGAAACCCACATAATGTTGGCAGAATCGGTTTAAGCAATCGTCCTGTTTTCTTGACTCTCATGTAAAACAAACATGGAAATTGTCACTGTGACCAACATTCAGTGTTCGACGTGACTACACATTACAAGTGCCACATAGTGCTAAAGTGAAGATGTATGAATGAGAAACTATTAAAACTATTTAAAAACATGATAATGATAAACGATAAAGACGTATGAATGCAGCGTGCTTGATATGCAAGAGATGAATTGTGTTGCAGAATGTCTGTTGAGCAAAGAAATGAAAAATAAAGCAAATTACCACCTGTTCTCTGAAAGCTTAAACTGTCAAGATTCACAGCTGTCTTTGGAACTTATTATATTTAAACATGGTGTAAATTGTGGATGACACATTTGTTAATGTCAGTCTTTCAAAACAATATTTAAAAACTTATGTCATTAAAGAAATCTGCTATCAGTGAAACTACGGTAGATTAATTCAGGTTCTGAATTTTTCAAGCACAGAAAAAATGGAAATGGTCATTCATTTGTCATTGAGCCTGTTGCCAACAGAAAATGCTACTTCGATGTGGGACGGACTGTCATTTGTTAGGTGTTTGGTTTTCACTTTGAAAAGCCTTGTATTACTTTTTACCCTCCCAGCCGTTGCAGGCTGATGGGGTATTGGTGTCACTGTGCCGGGCGCGAGGGTGGGCAAGCAACGTGGACGCCGAAGTTTGTGAATGCGATAACTCGAGAACGAAGCGACGTAGGAGTTTCAAATTGATACCATACGTATGTCTACTAAAAATCTTGGACGAGTTAGATTCTCAGTGAACTTCACCTCAGGGTCATGGTGAGAGGTCACATTTTCCAAAAAAACTTGTGACTGTGATAACTTGAACAGGGTGATGTGGCAGTTTCAAATTGATACCATGGGTATATCTATTAGGAGGCTGAGGGGTAGCACTGGTGGCCACCAGTATTTCTCTAAAATGTGGAGATGCCTAACATCTCAGCCCTGTCTCTGGCCCCTCATCCCAAACAGGTCGCAGCGAATGGCTGCTACTCCGTGAGCCTGGCTCAGCCAGAGGTTTCTTTCTGCTAAAAGGCAGGTTTTTTTTCTTCCCACTGTCGCCAAGTGCTTGCTCATAGGAGGTCATCTGATTCTTGGGGTTTTCACTTTATCATTGTAACGTCTTTACCTTACGATATAAGTGCCTTGAGGCAACTATTGTGATTTGCCGCTACATAAATAAAATTGTATTATGGAGCTTTGTAAGATTTAGCAACATTTTAAAACCTCTTAAATGGCAGTCCATCCATTTTCTTCTGTTTGTCTAATTCAGGGTTGCAGTTGGGCTGGAGCCTATGCCTGTCATAGGGCAAGAGGTAGATTGGCGACCTGTCCAGGTTATAATCTGTCACACTCACATTCACACCTAGGGCCAATTTAGTGTTGCTAAGAATAACCTGACATGCATGACTGTGGGAGGAAGCCATAGTACCCACAGAGAACCCTCGCAGAAGCAGGGAGAAACTCTGCACACAAAGGCTCCAGCTGGCCAGTTGATTGGAATCCAGGTTTGTTACCCAGATGAAGCTATGAGAGAGAAAAAATACAAATAAATTCAGTGTTTAGCACACTCATTGTCTTAAATAACTGCCCTAAAATTAAAACAAATAATTGATCCCAGGGCTTAAAACCCTTTTTTTTTTTTTTTTTTTTTTTTTTTTTTTTTTTTTTAAACCAAAAAAAATTAAATACATGAATGAACGAAGATTTTTTTTTTCTTTGGACTTTTACTTTGCACATTACAGCCTGGGGGAAAACATACTTATAGATTACATCTACTCTCTTCTGTTTAAGACGTCCTTCCTGTAATTACCTAAAAGTGCACAGTGCACAAATACACATGGTATTTTTCAACTTGCGGAGGTTTCCTCGAACGCTTACAGATGCTGAGTCTACAAAGACTTGGTAACCGTTTTGATGTACACGTCTGTGGTTCAGTTTTCACTGTTTGTAAAGGCAAACTGTAACAGGCAATGTCCGCTAGCAGTCGAAGACCTTAATGCCCTCTGCATGTTTTGATTATCATTTTGTGTTTTTCCTCTATAGATGTTCCTGTAAATTAGTATCAGCACGCTTGCATGTTGTGGGTTGTACAGCTTCCCACACACCTAGCAAGCCCCAAGTGTCCCCAAGGTTTGATTGTCAAGGTCTGAGTCATCGTATAAAAATAACATTACTTAGTTATCATGAACGTCTTGCTGAGAGTTGCCTCTAAATCTTTTATACTGGTCGTGGTTTTTTTTTTTTTATTTTTATTTTTTTATAACAAAGCGTGAGATTTGTACTGCTCTCACGGTCACTCCACCTCCATCCCCAGTTAAACTTTCCTCTCAGGC
The DNA here is from genome assembly GCF_036321145.2 of Pelmatolapia mariae. Classification (NCBI taxonomy): domain Eukaryota; kingdom Metazoa; phylum Chordata; class Actinopteri; order Cichliformes; family Cichlidae; genus Pelmatolapia; species Pelmatolapia mariae. The sequence goes on from NC_086236.1 coordinate 64,383,691, forward strand.
CTTCTCGTTCCTGCTTTTGTCGATAACTCTGTTTGTTATGTCTGTCTGTGGAGGGAACTGAGATGCAGCTTTCAGGAGAGAAAGATGCAGGGAGAGATATTTGGCCTGTTGCTGAATGATCGGGGTCAGGGTGGCTATTTGGAAAATGCTGTAAAAACACATCTGTGTGCCATGCTTGGTAAATTTTCAGCATCACAGCATGGTGCCTGCCATGCGCGTAATGTTGTGAGGTCCCATCTATGTTCACAGCAAGCAGTAATCACTGCAAATGCAGGTTTTATTCATCTGCAGAAATCAAAGTAGATTATGCAAAATCAAAAGTAAATCAAAGTAGATTATATAAAAGGAAAAAATCTTTTGGTTTCTTTTTTTTGTGCACAAGACGTTTGGGGCTTAAGGAAACTTAAGTCTTTTGAATTGTTTCTGTGGAGATTTGACCAAAAACTGAGGTGGAGCTTGAAGTATTTTCACTTTGCATGCACCATTACAAGATCTCAAAACATTTCCAAAAGTGACAGACTCGCCCATAATCGCGATTCACAGGAAGCTAAAGAATGCAGAGGCCGTCTAGCCAAATACCACAGTGATGGGACCGGTGTTTTGATTACAGCGGCACAACTTGTTTCGATGCCACGACGGCATGACTGCAGGAGGCAGGTTGATGGGGCGTTCATCTGGAGGTTTAGCTTCAAAGAACTAAACGTTTGTTTCAGGAAGACGTGACATTTGTGCGAAATGCCAGAAATAGTAACTAAATGTGTAACGTGGGAAATATAAGGCCCTTCTTTCAGCATGCTGGTGCAAAACCACAGCTACAAATTACTGTACATCCGTGTGTGGTTTTCATATCGAAACAAAAGTAAGTGGTAGGGGTGTGTGTCTGTGTGTGCAATGCCACAGCTTGTTGCTCTGTGGTATGCCTTTTTTTTTGTTTTTGTTTATTCGTTTGCTTTTTCTTTTTTCTTTTTTGCTACTGTAATCCACTCACTGCATAATCCAGGAACAGGATGCTCAAGTATGTGTTTCTGTGCCTGTGGTGGCTCTGTGACTCACACTGAATGGAAGTCAGAGGTAGATGAAAGCTGGAACAAGCCAACTCTGCCTACTATAATCCTACCACTCCCTACCACCCCTCTAATACTTCCCAACCTCACTGGGACCGTAACAAAAAAGAAGCGTTCTTATTAATGAAGAGCTTCTGGAAGTTTGTATCAAGGACTGGAATTTGTGGAATTAGCACACACCTTTTCTTGCTTTCGTTCAGACTAACCAGAATGTCTTCCTCGTCTTTTCTGTTTCGCCTGTGTGTCTCAAATCAGGCTTACCTCACAAGTTTCACTAAGGGGCCCAAGGGAATTACCATTACAAAGTACGTGTGCACATACTTTTGTGTGGGAGAGACGACCACGACAGGAATTCCAGACTTCTCTTTTTCAGCATTTTACCCCAGCAGCTATTTCAAACAAGTGGCCTTTACCCTCCATCAACCCTGTTAGCCTTCACTCCAGAGCCCACCAGGGGAGTAACTGAAAAATTGAGCAGGGCAGAGAGCACCAGCTTCCAAAGCCCGACTGTAAATAAACAAGCTCACGTTGTCTGCTGATTCGTCACAGAAGGTTTCTGTTTCTGTTGTGGAGTGGTTTTCATGAACTTCCCTTCAGCTGGGCCCTCAACCCCAGTATCACCCACAGATGTCAGAAATGTGCAATGAATCACACACGTAATATGACTCATGTTTCAGTGACACATTGGGGGCAGAGCCCCAGGCATTGAAAACTGAAAAAAGTGGTTGTGAAGAGGCATGCATAAAGCGAGTCTCTCTGGAGTTTTTGTGTAAAAGTGTCTCTTGTATAACAATATCCTAATGAACTGTGGCATTATAAGTTGAATCCAAACAGTGTATTGGCACATCAGCATAATCGTTTGGGCCGTGTGAAGGCAAGCCTCAGCAGAGCCAGAAATAGCCCTGACATGAGTGTGGTGCATTAAGTTGAACAGAACGCACAGTTTCTGGATCAAAGTGACTCATGTCAAAGACATCTCATGGTCTTGGTGTTGGTGTGCACATGTTCTCTTAAGACCAAATGTGTGATCTGTGTCGCACACAGGTTAACTGCCCAACGCGTGTTTTTCGTTCTCTTAGTGCTACACAACTAGCCTTCATTAATATTGCGCGGTGCTGTTGTAGTACAGTTCCAGGAGAAAGTTTAATCATTGTTTTTCCTGCTCCTCCTTGAGTTGGCAGATCCTGTTAAAAGTCATCTGAAATGTGACGACAGTCATGTCGGAGGGATGTGAAGTCACAATATTGAGTTTGTTTATTTTCTTTTTCTTCGCGGTGTTTCTGTTGATGCTTTATGCTGTTAGTTGGATGAGAGATTTCTTATGATAGAAGCTGTTGTCTTGCATCATTGAATAGGTTTGTCATCATCAAGAGTATTTCATCTGGTGACTCATGCACCTCCTCATTCAGATTCTGGATATAGTTAAAATGAGGCGAACACATGTTTCATTGTGAGTCGATGTGTCATGAAGCACATGTCAAAGAGCTTACATTTCTGTGGGGTTTTTTTCTCTCTTTTTTTTAAGTATGACAGTATTCAGTACACAGTAATTACTATTCATTTCTTTACTAGATGTTTCCCTGCGTATCTGCATCATCTCTAGGCTTTCCTCTGTATGCAGGATTAAGTGTTAGATGTGGTTTCACTGAGTGTAGCACGTTTGTTTCCCCATGTTTGTTTATTAAAAGATAGAAAAGTACCTTTTAATTCATCGTGCATTTTTTTTTTTTTTTTTTTTTTTTTTTTTAATGAATAAATAATTGCTTGTGTCAAAAATTAAACTCCAAGCGAATAATGTAATATCTTCTAAGGAGTATATTGGTAAATCTAATCACCTTTTAGACTTTACTGAAGATAAACTAAAGGTCAGAAAATGCTAAAGGTTCCAGGATGTGTATCAACCTCACATCATCTTTTAATTTAACCCCCCCTCAGGAGCCGTTGGGGCCCAGTCCCTGTTCTCCATGCCTCGGCGGCCTGGCTATGGCACCATGGGGAAGCCAATCAAGCTGCTGGCCAACTGCTTCCAGGTGGAGATCCCCAAGATGGATGTCTACCTCTACGAGGTGGACATCAAGCCTGACAAGTGCCCACGGCGAGTCAACAGGTAAGATTGATCCACTGGCTGCTTTCTGGAAAACCTCTCACATGCAATATTTACATTAGCTACATTTCTCGTTCTAATCCATCATGAAATATTGAGCAGCCTGAAGCGACCAAGCACTTGCCAAAGCATACCTGTAGTTGTTGTATACAGAAGATATTGTTTGTGTTGTACAGGAGGGGCACGGGATAAAAGCAAAATCTAATGCTAGCTTTTTTAGCCTGGCTTATAGCTGCCAACTGCCGCTTCCGTCCAGTGGAGAGCTCACAGCACACAGTGTAAAGTTGTGCCTGTTACTTCTGTCGGCATGCACTTTTTTTTTACAAAAGACAGAACAACTGAAAATCCTTTGTGTTCATCTTGTGCAGGGAGGTGGTTGACTCTATGGTGCAGCACTTCAAGGTGACAATCTTTGGGGATCGCAGGCCAGTCTACGATGGAAAGAAGAGTTTGTACACAGCCAACCCACTGCCTGTGGCACCCACGGGGGTGAGCTGCAGAAAAGACACAGACACAAAGGAGACAAACGCTCCTTTTTCTTCAGTGCAAACTGAATGTAAACCGCGTACTTGCACTCAGGCACACAATCTCAGCTGCTCATTATCACCTTAAGTGAGACACGATGCATCCCTGCGGTTGTTAAAGAACGTAGACGATGTTCAGAGCATCAATCTGTCTGCACTCCTTTTGTTTTGGCCCACAGGTGGACCTGGATGTCACTCTCCCAGGAGAGGGAGGGAAAGATCGGCCCTTCAAAGTTTCCATTAAGTTCGTGTCTCTCGTCAGCTGGCACATGCTCCATGAGGTGCTGACTGGCCGCAGCATGCCTGAACCCCTCGAGCTGGACAAGCCTATCAGCACCAACCCTGTACACGCAGTGGACGTAGTACTGCGAAACTTGCCCTCCATGAAGTGAGCTGCTTATTGCTGTCATGGTTTTTTTTTTTTTTTTTTTTACCTTTTTTTTTTCTGTACTTTCTTTAGCTTCATCTTCAGTCACCAAACACAGACATTGTAAAACCCAATCCCTGAGATACTCATAGCAAATACAATGTATTTATTTTGTCCTAGTAGCACTAATATCAGCACTCCGATCCCAGCGGAAATCAAACACGGCTGACACGGTCGCTCACAAGCACCTTACCACCTTTCATTCAGTATCGCTTCCCTAAGGCTTAGCAAAAGCACAGTTGAACACAATATTGCCAGAGCTGTAATGAAAACCTTTTTCAAAGCATTATTAAAAAGTGGTAATATCGACACCTTTCATTTAGCTGTACTCACAGGTTCTGGCATCCTGGTATTACATTGGCATTTTGACACATTGCAAATGTAGGATTTGCAAAGACGAATGAGACCTATATACAATACATAATGAGTCTTTTTGGGCAAGTAATAGGAGGTTAATGGGTCCGGGCAATGTTACCACCCTCTCATCTCGCTGATGTACTTTCAGGCCATATTGAACAGCAGCTGAATGTGACTCCGCATAAATTCATATTAACCTACATTCTCAATTCAAGCTAATCTTACTTTTTCTTTCATCTTCAACACCGATTTCTTTTGCTCCTATTTGACCTTTTGTTTTTCAGGAATAGCCGTGAGATCATGGTATGCTAATCCATATGAGCCAAAAATTCAGACTGCTCTAAATGCTCTGCTTTAGGACTCTTGATGATGATGATGTCATTGAGAGGGGATATCTTAATATTGCTAGCTCAGGTACACAGCATTGGCTGTGAGTGAAATGGCCTCAGTCACTTTTCTAATCTTCTGTTTGCAATTGTCAGCCAATCAGAAGAAAGCTGGCTTGATTAACAGGTGGCTTAAAGGGAGAAGTGCTAAAGCACCTCCTTACAGACAGGGTTAGACTGCATCAAGTTGCAGATTTATATACTATTAGTCATATATAGAGCTACTCTACTAGAGCCCAGAAAAAAAATTGTGGAGCTGGAAATGAGTATGATTGGGTTCCCTTTAATATCGAACTTATAATTCCCCGTTTTCTGCATCTAGGTACACTCCAGTGGGCCGATCCTTCTTCTCTGCTCCAGAAGGCTACGACCATCCTCTGGGAGGTGGGAGGGAAGTTTGGTTTGGTTTCCACCAATCTGTGCGCCCTGCCATGTGGAAGATGATGCTAAACATTGACGGTAAGAACAAAAACCCAGTGTTTTCCTTGCTATCATTTTTTTTTTTTTTAAATTCTTGACTCAAAAACAAAAGAGTAAAGTCCATATTCCTCATATTACTAAATATTGAAAAATGCCCAACACCCACAGCCTTTTCTTTGTAATTCAATTTTTGGTTGTTTACAGTCACAAAATCAATTTTGCTGTTTCACTTTTGCAGCTGGGGAAAACTGGATTTTAATATCAAGTCTCCATGTTACAGTTTTTAGAGTAGAGCACATGATCTTTCCACTTTTTATTTGAAGAAATGCAATGACTTTATTGGACAAAACTTTGACATGCTTCTTAATAGATGCATGTCAAACTTTATTTGTTTCAATAGCAATGATGGGGTCTGGCAGGCTCACTTCATGCTGTACTGGTGGCCAAATGTTTTCATGAATACCTTCTGTAGTCTAAAGAGAAACTTAGGCTACATTCACACTGCAGGCGAAAGCGCATCAAATCCGACTTTTTGGACCCTATGCGACCCATATCCGATCATGGTATGACAGTGTGAACGGCACAAATCCGATATTTTCAAATCCGATCTGGGTCACTTTCGTATGTGTTACTGAATCCGATACATAACTGATGTTTTAGAAAGCAACTGCTGTTTGAATGGTCAGGTCGCATTAAATCCGTCTGTTACGCCACTGACACAAGACAGACGCCAATTATCAGTGCCGGAGAAGCGCCCGAGAAGACATCGTGAAGGTTTCCTGGCCATCCAGTGTAGATGTCAGTGAAACTGTTGGGAAGACAACTTTGGAGAAACGTGAACATTTTATTTGTACTGTATAATCTGCAGATTCTGACAGAAATCTGCAATTATCCTTTGAAGCACCGCTCCTCTCTAAAACAGCAATAAGAATAATTATTAGGCCATATGTAAATAACAAAATAACTTTATAACTTAAAGCAGAATTGGGAAACGTAAAGTCCGAAACAAGTCTTTATATTAAGGGCCATCAGTCAAACAATACTGTTTGGTCTGGTCTAAACAGAGCACGTTGTGTGTGATGTCTTCTTTTGCGCATGCGGGCCGCTTTGAGGGTTCACACTAGAGCGTGTTTGTTGTCACATTTTATTTGTAGTGTGAACAAGCAGACAAAACAATCGGATTTGATCAAAAAAATCGGAATTGAGCATTAAGACCTGCAGTGTGAACATAGCCTTAAAGATTAGCTTTTTGCTCTTGTGTTGTCACGCAACCAACCTCGAAACTCCTGCTGTTTTATGTTCAGTCACCGGAAAACCGATTCGATTTGTTAGCGTTGAGTTAATTCTGTTGGCTAAATGTGGGTTGTTTGGAAATGAGTAGAACTGTTGAAAATCTAAATCAATAATTGGCTCTAGCTTGAGCTTCCTATCAGTAGAGAAACATAACACGAGACAATGCACTACAATTTCAATCTGTTGTTATTTGTGGAAAAATATGTGGCAGAGAGGATGGCAGAGAATGTGTCCTGCCATATGCACACCGCAGGAGGCTTTTGGAGATTGTGTCTGGCAGGGCTGCTGATAAGAAAGAGTGCGTGAGTGTGAGCGAGAGAGCGCCTAAGGAACATGGAGGAAGGTGGGTTCTTGGCTGGATGGGAACTGACTAGTTTGTTGCTGTGGAGACGGAGAGAAGCATGTATGTGTGTGCTTGTGCTGTTGTGCCTCCATATATGAGACTAGTGGGTGTTTCTGGGGTCAGGAGGGTAGCTGTGTGGAGCGTTTCCTTGAGACAGCTTTTGTTTAGTTCTAAGTGCTTGAAGCCACTGTTTCTTTTGGAGCCTCTCTGCTGCTCTCTGATTCTTTCTTTGTCTTCTTTGGCCTCTTGTACAGAACACTTGGCCACCTGAAGTGTCTTGTCTGCTCTTCATCAGCAAACTAGAACTCCGACTGTTTGCAAACCATTCACATGTTGCATTGTATATTTGTAAAGCAAAGTAGTAAGCCTGCCTTAAATAGCCAAGCACGAAGGAAACAAACACTACCTCCCACAGTCTGCATTTTGTGCGTGTAAGTACTCTCAACAGCTACTTCATTAGGTACACCTATTCAACTGGTCTTTAATGTTAAAAATCTAATTGGCCAAATACATGTCAGCAACTACTTTAGTCATGGTCAGAACGACCTGCTGCGGTTCAAAATGAGCATTAGAATAAGAAACAAATGTTATTTAAGTAACTTTGAGTGTAGAATGGTTCAGCCTTCTTTAGTGTTTAGAGTCTGACATCAATGGAGCATTTACAAACGGCTTCAAATCAAATGACTCAAATAGCTACTCTGTATGCAGAAGAGCACCTGTGGAGACACAACACATAGAATCTTAAAGTAGATGAGCTACAGCAGCAGAATTCTGGCCCTACCCCCTGAATGGAGGTAGGGTCAGAATTTGGTGAAAACAACATGAAGGAATGGATCTGTCCTGCCACAAATCCTTGGTTCAGGCTGCTGCAGGTGATGTAATCGTGTGGGGGATATTTTCTTGGACTACAGGAGTATTGATGCTGACCGTGTCCATCACCACAGTATACTTCTGATGGCTGCTTCCAGCAGAATAGCATGCCATCTCACAAATCTCAAATCATCTCAAATTGGTCTCTTGGACATGACGATGAGTTCACGTAGATCTCAATCCAATAGAGCAGTAGGAGATTCACATCATGGATGTGGAACCAACGAATCGGCAGCAACTGTTTGATGCTATCATGTAAAAATGGACCAAAATCACTGATGACTGTTTCCAGCACCTTGTTGAATCAGTGCTGTGAAGAATTAAGTCAGTTCTGAGGCAAAAAGAGGGTCCGACCCGATACAAGCAAAGTGTATTTAATGAAGTAGCCAGTGAGTGTAAATGAAATTATTTTAATTGCAGAGCGGTGAGATATTTTTAAAGGTTTTCTTTTACTTTGGTGACTCAGACACTTCTGCGCATAGATAATGAAAACAGAATGCGTGGGAAGGTAAGCTAAGCGTCATAGATGTGCGTTTTTAGTGTTTTCAGAGAAGATGTTTTACATGACAACGCATCACTAGATTACTTCTCAAGATTCTCATCCTCACTGCCGCACTTCTCCATCTCCCCGTGTCCATTTTTGGGTTTCCTTTGAACTGGCTTTTAGTTTTGTCATACCTGTTCTTATTTTGTTTCCCCCTCTCTCATCTCACAGCTACCTTTATGTGCTTATACACAAGGTGCTAATGCAAGGTAGCCTCCACATCCCCTTCTGCATGAATCATGCTTCCTGTTTTCAACTAGTATTTCTGCCACATTAACTGCAGCGCTGTGTGGTTACCATGCACATTTTGAATGAACATCAGGAATACACTTTGTTCCTTTCGGAGTCTTCTTCTCTGCTGTTATAGCTCAGCTGGTCTTTATACGGTGACTTTGGTCCTTTACTGTCAGGTTTTGACTTAAGCTTTTATTTGTATTCTATTCTTCTTTCCACTTGAAAATAATTTATTTGGAAAGTGCCGCGAGTGTCCCATTGGCACATACCTCCACTGCCTGCTAACCGTGCACTGAAAAGGCAGAAGTGTCACCACCTGTTCTACTCACGAAATTTGGTTTCCTGTGACTTCTTTCTCTTCATCAAATTGAAAGTGAAATTGCAGGCTGGTGTCATTTTGACACCTTAGAGGAAATTCGGTGCAGATGACGAGCTTTTCTTGACGTCATGAAACTTTGGAAATCGCTGTAAAAATGTTGGCTGTACTGGATGTTGTCCATGGCTGCACCAGAAGACGAACTTGAAAGGGAAATTGGCTAAGAAAAAGAAAGTAATGCTAAATGTTCTTTCTGTTGATTGGACAGCCTTTTATTTTTTTTCTGATGTCGATTCCTGTCCAGTAATAAACAAAACATGATTTTTGACTATATATATATATATATATATATAACTTTTTTCTCTTTCTCTCTCTTTCAGTTAGATATTGTTTGCAGTACGTCATATTCATTTTTCGGTTTTGTTTTTTTGTTGTTGTTCCTAAATGACACTAGTTGTTTTTTTGCCTTTGCAGTGTCTGCCACAGCCTTCTACAAAGCCCAGCCAGTGATCCAGTTCATGTGTGAAGTGCTGGATATTCACAACATCGACGAGCAGCCTCGCCCTCTCACAGACTCGCACAGGGTCAAATTCACCAAAGAAATCAAAGGTGACGAGTTGAGTTCAAATCCGATTAAACTGGGACGCCACAAATCACAGCTCTTCATACAAAAGCAAATACTTAATGGTAACACTTTGTATTATTCACCAGGTTTAAAGGTGGAGGTGACGCACTGTGGAACCATGCGGAGGAAGTACCGCGTCTGCAACGTGACCCGTCGACCTGCCAGCCATCAAACGTGAGTCAGCCTCTGGGGCGGGCAAGGGAATAGGAGCCACTGCGAACAGTGTGCGAGTGAGATGAAGGCAGGGGAAACCAGAGGATGTGTTCACCGAATCACCACCAAACAAACCAGATAATGGCTGACTCATCCGACAACCATGCGCTCGATGTTAGTCATCCATTCGTGAGGCAGCTGTGTGGCTGCAGTGTCAGGACTGAACTGCTCTGTGTGCCATGACTACAGTTTGATTATTTTTTTTAAAAGGGAAATTATCACAGAAAGAGTGATTTGTCAGTTTAAGCTCGACAAAAACACATGTGGATCTAACCTTGGTAGTCATTGCTCACTTCCCCAAACCATTTCTTTCATCCTGAAACTGACAATAAACCAAATATCTATTTAAAAACAAATAAAAATTATGTTAAGACTTTTAGCAGTTGAATAGCTCTGCATTTGCAGAGGGGTGACCTTCTGTCTGTCACTTGCACATTAAGCAAATTAATAGCAAAATAATGCGTGGGGGACTTGACATAGCTCACATCAATTAACATTTGCATTGCTCTTGACAAAAACTCTCCTCTCTGCAGGTTCCCTCTGCAGCTGGAGAATGGCCAGACTGTAGAGCGTACTGTAGCCCAGTACTTCAGGGAGAAGTACAACCTGCAGCTCAAATATCCACATTTACCCTGTCTACAGGTGGGCCAGGAGCAAAAGCACACCTACCTACCCCTGGAGGTGAGAGAAAAGAAGCTGCATTTCCACTCAGTTATGGGGGGGTCTGACAGTAACTATTAAATCAAGCATGATGGTCTGGTGGGCAGCTCCCAGAGCAGCTGAAGAAAAAGCTCCGGTTTGCCCAGGGGGGGAAGAAAAAAGGAAAGCCTCTTATTTGCTTTTGTTTCCTTGCAGGTGTGTAATATTGTAGCTGGTCAACGGTGCATCAAGAAGCTGACAGATAATCAGACCTCCACTATGATCAAAGCCACAGCTCGCTCTGCACCTGACAGACAGGAGGAGATCAGCAGGCTGGTGAGTTCTGGAAATGCCCCCTGAATACAGCTCTCCTGTCTTCTACATGAACACGGTTTGAAGATAGGAAATTACAATAAAAGGCTGTGTTTTAAGAATTGTCTGTACAGTAGAGAAGAGGGGTGTCAAACATAAGGCCCAGGGGCCAGAATTGGCCCAGCAAAGGCTCCAATCTGGCCCACTGGACAACCTTGGAAAAATGTGAAGGAGTCCCTAGATTTTGAACTTTTAATTTTATTCTTACAGTTTATCTCTTCCCCCCCCACTACATTATTATTAAATAATAATATTAATATATTTTAGTGATATAATTTAACACATTTTGTATCGGTTTATCAGGCAACGGTAGCTTGAAATTTCATTCAGTAGTATATTATTAGTAATACTGCTGCATGTATTGCTGATGTATTTATGTTTACTGCTGTTAAAATTAAACCAGCAGAGCATTTCATCCCTCTGTAGTGCTTCAAGAATGCGTTCCCAGTGGTTGAGTTTAGATTAGAGGTCAAAAGTAAGAGCTGCTTTTGGGGGTCAGGGGTGACTGGGTGCATTGTTAGGCTTGTTGATACTTGGTTGCTGTACCGTTCACCTTTTGTGTTAAATTACGGGTCTTATAATCTCCTCGACTACATTCTCGTTTTATATTGTGAACAGAGGCATTGGTCACTGCAGGGTCAACAAAATGTTGTAATCTTAATAGCTTTAATGTGAAGCTACTATAGTGTCTGCAGCATACTGTTTAGAGAGAGGATGACAAACTATGTAGTGACTCCCTCTGGCCACCGTCAGATCAGCAGCACACATGTAATACCTGCCCTTACTTTATTAAACCCTGTCTTGCTATCTGTTGACTGTGGAGCAAAATGGCCAGATTTGCCCACAGGAAATTATTGTAGATGTCACTGCGCCGGCATTTTCATTATACGCAACATTTCTCGTAACTGAAAGAACACAGTGGTTGGAATAACAGATTGAATGTTGCAGGAGGACAAAACAAGCAGATAAGCTGTGTTTGTCAGAACTACATAATGGATCCTGTAATACTTTTGGTTATTGTGGTCATGGGTCCTGTTCTGGACAGAAGTGCTGACATTTGACATTTTGGGGCATGTCAGTAATTTTCATTTAGTCTTTTTTTCCTTTTGCATCAACATCATATGAACACTTTAACACTAACTTTGTTACAGCTCTACCTCACAACCGGCTCTTCAAGATTGGTTGTGGATAGCCTAGTGTGTTTAACACAATAAGGTTTAAACACTGAGTTTTAAAGGCAATGAGATTTTGTTACTTCACACAGATCTGTGTATCCCCTTTGTTTTCAGAGTGGTGGTGATGTGTTAATCATTTAAAGGCGGGAGAAAAATATGTTTTTTAATTGCAGATTTTTCAAAGGTTACTTTTAGCTCCCAAAACCCCCCATAAGTGTGCGAACAGCAGCAGAAACTTTGGGAGAATGCTTGCCTCTATAGCACACCCTCAAAGCACTGCGGTGGCTTTTAGTCATGCTGTCAAAAGTTACCTTAGCCTGACCCTGCCTAATTTTACTACTCTTTGCTTCCAGGTGCGCAGTGCCAACTATGAGGCAGACCCTTTTGTGCAGGAGTTCCAGTTCAAAGTGCGTGACGAGATGGCCCACGTGACGGGGCGAGTGCTACCCGCCCCCATGCTGCAGTACGGCGGCAGGGTGAGCACAGAGCACTTTATGGTACCCTTCCTTTAAATCACGCCCATTCTCTCTGTTTGTCTGACACGCTCTCCCCTTCTGCAGCCTTTACTCCACTTTCTCTATGGGGGAATTAACCCACTGGCTTCTGTGTGTGCTCCATGATGTCACCGTTTTTGGTCTTTGTGGTTCAGTCTCAGTAGTGCAGCCTTTTATTTCAATTTTTAGAAACGTTTAATAAGTTCACGATGTTGAGGCGGTCATTTGGACATTTTAACTTTTTAATCATTTGCAACAAAGATTATTTTGAATCCAAAAGATCACCCAATTCATGATTGGATCGCTCCTCAAGTACATTGGATACGGAGCAAAAAACATTGCTAATGCTAGTTTTTCCATTGAAAAGTGTAGAAGCAGCTTATTGAGCTTGAACCTCAATGTTGATTAACATCTTTCTGTTTATCTTGGAGGAAAGCACCAACTGTAATGTAATAATGAAACCTTTGACACAGAAATACACACTTTACTAAATGTTATGCACACAGCAAATTACATCTTAAATGCTACAGTCTGCAGCACACAGTGCAAATGGCTTTGCAGTAAGATTTCAAGTTAAATTTTTATAAAAAAAAAGCTTGTTTTTATGGAGTCGGTGTTTGTCAAAATGTGAATTTATGTACAAGTTTGGTGTGGGTCATGGGTGCGTTTGGATTGTGTGGATTTTCCGAAACTGCGTTTACCTGTATGTGGTTGTTGAGTCTGTATGAGGTGTGTGAATGTGAGTGTTTTTCTGCATAATCGCAAGTACTTCGCCTGAGATTGTAGTGTTGTTTCAGAACCGCACTGTAGCCACGCCCAGCCATGGCGTGTGGGACATGAGGGGAAAGCAGTTCCACACCGGGGTAGAGATCAAGATGTGGGCCATTGCCTGCTTCGCCACACAGAGGCAGTGTCGAGAAGAAATCCTCAAGTGAGATCCTGTGCTAATATTTTTTTTTCTCATCCCAGTGGTCTCCTTTGTAGGTTCTTTTGTCTCACTGTGAATATGGTGGTGACGCTCAATCACATCATCGTGCAGTATATTTATAATATGTCATCATAAACATTTCTAAATCATGTCTTTTTTTGCCTTTCTCGTTAAAATACTTAAGTAAGTTTGTTTTTGAGAAATGGTTTAAATCTTCCAAAATTAACTAAAACCATCAACAGAATCAGAAATGGGGTAAAAAAAAATAAATAAATTATATGGCAAAAATTAAAAGAACAGCAGCACCTTTTAACACACAAACTGACAAAACAGTGCCCCCTGGTGGTGAAAAAAATTAAGTTAAAATTTTAAGAGGGTGATTACAAAAAGTACCTTTGAGCTGCTTTGATGTTAGAAATGAGCTCATTTGTTTACGGGTGCCTTCCCAAACTGCAGAGCACAATCAATTCATAATTTCTGGTTCAAGTAAAACCCAACTAGAAGAATCAGATCATCTGAGCAGAACGCGGATGGCCATGTTGTTTGTAGAAGGAGCCTAATGTTTCCTTTTGATGTCTTTATTTTTACTAGTGGAACAGTACACGTTCTGTTAGACAGAAGCAGTGTTTAACTCTAAACACTAAAATCCCATTCCTGTTATTATCTAAAAGGATTTTAACACCTACTTGAGAAATGACAATGCCTGTGGAAACGTTCCAGCTGGAGTTTCAAGTACTCAGATTTGTTCAGGCTTTCAAAATGCAGTTTTGAGACACGAATTTAGGATGAACAACAACATAAATACACATTAGTTTGATTTTGGGCATTAAGACATAATGACTAAGCTAAGCTAACTGCCTTTAATACAATATTCATGTTTTGCAGAGAAAACTTGGCACTATTTTTTTTTCTTTTTCCCCCTGAGCTCATCTTCAGATGCTACATTCTTGGAACTCTTCAAAAACAGTTGTCTTCATTGTTTACTCTTTGCTTGCTTCCATTCTTCATGTCAGGGGTTTCACAGACCAGCTGCGTAAAATCTCAAAGGATGCTGGGATGCCCATCCAAGGCCAGCCGTGTTTCTGTAAATACGCCCAGGGAGCAGATAGCGTGGAGCCCATGTTCAGACACCTGAAGAACACCTATGCCGGACTGCAGCTCATAATCGTCATCCTGCCGGGAAAAACTCCTGTCTACGGTTAGAAAACTGCTTAAAATGAGACATTATATTTGAGTCAAGAGCAGCGTTGGGTACCAACAAACAAAGTCATTTGTTACAAGTGTTGCCTACTTATAAAAATAACCCAGATTACTTTTGCATTCCCAAAAATAAACACTGCAATTAAATTCCTTGCAGATGTTAGCTTTATAGTCTAGGACACGTGTTGCCTACTGCCCAGCTACCTTTTGATTGTGTTACTTTTATCTCATTTCATAGTGAGGTAGCGTTAGTCTCATCTCCTCTGCTACTTCTCCGGTAACAAGATCTTTCACTTCCTGAAATGACAGCTTAACTGAAGTAGAGGCTGGCCATTGCCGTGCCTTTATCTCCAGCATCACTCTTGCTATCAGTCAGCTGTGTCTCCATCGTTTTCGTGCTGTGCTTGGCTTGTAGATGCTTCCTTACGTTTAAAAGGGAGGCCTTCGCAGCTGAAAAGCACCTATTATCAACCAAAGTTTATAGAGTTTGCATCTCACTGTGATGTTTTTTCCTTTTCCCCTAAAAATTCAAAGTAATGCAAATTATTCTGGGAAGTGAAGGGTGTTCTCTCTAATCTTATTTGCTGTGGTACATGTGCACACTGATGCAACTGTACTAGTAGGCATAAATATGTCAGTGTGTTGCTTTGGAATTTTTTTTTAATGGCAACAAAAGAAACAAGATAACATTTTAACAGTAAACTACGATCTGAACCCACACTTGTTGGTCTTAATATTAGTAATATTGTGATTGAATGTGGGAGTTATGAGCCCTCTTCTTTGTCTATCAAAATTTTTCAGTTGTGATGCAGATTTGAAATCTTTGCGTGGGGTGTGTGCGTGTGTCTGCCTCTGACTTCCTGTTTTTTGCATCACTCATAGCGGAGGTAAAGCGTGTGGGAGACACTCTGTTGGGCATGGCGACTCAGTGTGTTCAGGTTAAGAACGTGGTGAAGACGTCACCACAGACTCTGTCCAACCTCTGCCTCAAGATCAATGTGAAGCTGGGAGGGATCAACAACATCCTGGTACCTCACCAACGGTGAGCCGCGGTCTCCCTCTTATTATATGGCAGTGTTATAATGCTATATTAAGATGTCTTATTAAATAAAGTCTCACGTTAAGGGTTACGGTGACATGACACTTGGTGTATTGTTATGTAACTACCTCAGTGTTTTTGATCTTTTTTTCCTGATGTGTCTCAATCCACAGACCATCAGTGTTTCAGCAGCCAGTTATCTTCTTGGGAGCAGATGTTACGCATCCACCAGCCGGAGATGGGAAGAAGCCTTCTATTGCAGCAGTTAGTTTCTTTATGTCCCCCTACTCCAGTAGTTAAATATATAAATTGTAGTTTTTGTTTTGATAATATTCCTCTTTCCTGATGGGTGTTACAACCCCAGCTCTCACTAGGGGGCGACGTGAAAGTAGTAGTAGAAGATGTAACGGATGAAGGCAAGAGTGATAATCTTTCAGAAAGACAAAGTCTTCACAGACAATAAATCCAAACACTTAAGTTATTTTGGGCTTCGATCCCTCTCTGTGCGGAATAAATATTTAACAGAAGACTTGCTGTAGCCCTAAACCCAAATGTTAATAAGCAGACACATTCTCTAAGTGCGAGTGATGTTGGGGGTGAAATCCTATTGGGAGAGAAAACTATACATACAATAGTAAACAATGCTGAGTGCAAACAGAAAACTAATAAAGACATGAATCGAGTTACAGATTTAGCAAATTAATGGTCACACTTTTGTGGAAACTTATAGAGACACATAAGAAAACGTTAAATTTCAGACACCCTGACTTACAGCTCAACTGATCTTTTGAGCTGTGCAAAACAATAGTTTGTGCAATTGGAGAAGTGACAAGTCAAGCACAGGTACAGTGAGGAGACAGGACTGAGGAGGCGGCAGAAAGGGCTAGTGGAAGCACTGACCCTGGATCAGGGCTGAAACTTACTAATTAGCATGCAGAAAAACATTCAGTGGGTTAGTAATGCAAAGAGAGGAGGAAATGCTGACACTTCTATGAGTAATGTCTCACTTTCTCTTCCACATAAAATGCATTCCCCTGTAATAATGGCTCCTCTGCTCCAAACTCTCTTTGTCAGGTGGTAGGTAGTATGGACGCCCACCCCAGCAGGTACTGTGCCACCGTACGAGTCCAGAGGCCCAGGCAGGAGGTCATCCAGGACCTGGCCTCTATGGTGCGGGAACTGCTGATCCAGTTCTACAAGTCAACCCGCTACAAGCCCACACGGATCATTTTCTACAGGGATGGAGTTTCAGAAGGCCAGTTCAGACAGGTATAGTCCCACTTTTTTTTCTTTTTCTTTTTTTTAATCTTAAACTCAGGGTTTTACTAAAGATGTGAAAAAAAGACTAAACCAGCTAGAATTCTGCAGTATGTCATTTTATTGTTCAAGATGTTATTTGACTTTTTACTGAGTTTAGGTATGTTTTAATCTTTGTAGCTGAGGCATACTGGTAAAGAACATGTTTGTGTATTCCATAAATGCTTTTAATCACAAATTAGTAAAGTCAATAACAGTATTCCCAAATTTCTTAGTTGTATAAATTTTTTGAAGTTGGGTCATATGGCAGCACACACAACCAAAAATGATATTTTCATATTATTTTAATTGTCCTCTTCTTCAGGTGCTGTATTATGAGCTGCTGGCCATTCGTGAGGCCTGTATCAGCCTGGAGAAGGAGTACCAGCCAGGCATCACCTACATTGTTGTGCAAAAACGCCACCATACACGCCTCTTCTGTGCCGACCGCAACGAGAGAGTGAGTCCTCACCGCACACCAGCTCATACTGTTGCTCTTTTAGTATGACGTTTCCGCTTAAAGTCAACATGGTGTGTTCATGTGTTCATCTGTATTTTTTTTATGTTCTATGTTGGAACATTAACTACTGAAAATGGGCCTCTTTAATTAACTTTTGTTGTCATTTCGGCTGTTCACCCTCCTGACTGCTGTAATTACATTCGATTAAAGCATTAGGGCCCAGTGCAAACCAAGAGCTCTGGAGTGGCACTCAAGGCCCCGAGAGTGAGACCCAGCCAGTAACAACCTTATTTTCAGCGCTCGCACTCTTCTTACAGAGCATTAGGCTCCCTGGGGCATTAGGCTTTTAATTGGTTGTTTGGAAAGCACTTGGCGAACCTTTGCCTGGGTCTCTCCATCAGCTAGTTCTTCTTTTTAATCATCAGAAATTTTAGTTCCCGACATCATTTAGTGCTTTAAAAGCCCTGCTATCTCTGCTTTTTTTTTAATGGCGAAAAAAGGGGAAAACAAGTTGAAAGTCAAAAAGCATTAGTATTGAGGGTAACTGAAATTAATTTTGCTTTTCAAGGTTGGACGTAGTGGAAACATTCCCGCTGGTACTACTGTGGATACGGACATCACGCATCCCTACGAGTTCGATTTTTACCTCTGCAGTCACGCTGGAATACAGGTCAGTCCAACCTCTTCTCCATCTCATATGTTGCCATTTGTCTACAGTATTTCATCTCCTTCTCCTTCAAAAAAATATAAACGTCTGCACTTTTGTAGATAAGTAATGAATAGGATTCAGGAATAAACCAAACACAAGTGGTTTTAAAGTTTATGTGTTTTCTTTTTCTTTTTAAAGCAGATACATTTTTCTAGATCATGATGCAATTTAAACAAACTAACATATATTGCTGTGTGGTTTGTGCAGTGGAAGCACCTCAGCATAGCAAAGTATATGGGTGGACAAAGAGTACACAGTTAAAGCAAATAAAACTTTCCTTCTCGAATGTTGTGACTATATTTGAGCTGTTTAGTTTAGGGGTTTGCTAATCCAGTACCTCAGTAGCTTATCAGCCCCCCATGCATGGCAAATTGTGCAATTATTTAACCTAATCTATCATGTAAAAGAGCAGCAGCTGAAGCTTTGTCCAGGAAAATGTGTTATTAACAGCTTTGGCACCTAAAATTTGCTGTCTGTATATTTAAGATGGCGTGGAGCCATCCCATAGGTCCCTTATTTCAAAACACAAATATTAGACTAAAGTTCTGTAGATGCAGAAGCTGCTTGAGTTAGCTGATTTGTACTTGTAGCATTAATGTTTTATGTATCTATTTTTTAACACATATCTCATATACCTAAGCACAGTTAGGTGATGTTCCTGAGTTTTCTGGTCTGTATTTTCTGTCAGCTGTGTCCCAGTTTTGTATTGAATCTTACTTAATGCTTACCTCCCTCTCAGGGCACCAGTCGGCCCTCCCACTACCATGTACTGTGGGACGACAACTGTTTTACCGCTGACGAGTTCCAGCTGCTCACCTACCAGTTGTGCCACACCTATGTGCGCTGTACCCGCTCAGTCTCCATCCCTGCGCCAGCCTACTATGCCCACCTGGTGGCCTTTCGTGCCCGCTATCATTTGGTTGACAAAGAACATGACAGGTAACTTGCTCTGTGAAGCTGCTAGAGTTCACATGTGCTGGATGAATTGTCCTATTTTTGTCACTCACCTTAACGGGTCCTTTCTTGTTCTTTCTGAAGTGCTGAGGGCAGCCATGTGTCTGGTCAGAGTAACGGTCGGGACCCCCAGGCGCTGGCCAAAGCTGTTCAGATCCACCACGACACCCTGAGGACCATGTACTTCGCCTGAGCTACACCAACTCTCCCCAACCATTGCCACTCTTAACACACACACACACAACCATGCACACCTGGCATGCCAGTCAAGGGATCCTCATAGGTGCAAGTCCCAGCCCCCCCCCCCCCCCACATGCCTAATCAAAAACGGACCTGACACTGTGCAGAGGAAAGCAGGGAGGAGGGAGGGGAAGAGGCACCCCCACACTGGACTGAGGATGCAAAAGCTGCTTTAAAAACAAACAAACAAGAGAGAATCTCAGCACTATTATGCAATATTAAACCAGCCAACTAGTTTATTTTCACCCTTATTAGGCTCCCTCTCCCCTCCTGTTTTCACTACCCCTCCTATGTGTTCGTCCCCTGTTTTGTCTCCTTTACTTGTGGCCTAGTTTGTGGCTGTTTTTTTTTTTTTTTTTCTTTCTTTCCTTTTCCTTTTCTTTGGCATAGTCTTTGATAAATCTGCTTCTTTGCCTTCTTCAGTACCTCAAGTCAGTTTGAGCAGCAGCACTTTTACATTCTGTCAGTTTTTGTGTAATTTGTTTTTGATTTTTCTCCTATTTCTTTTTCTTAAGTTTGGGGGCAGAGAGAAAAAAAAAAGGACTCAGACTCTGGAGTTATTAAGAGGTGTCTGATGTAGTTTGAAGCATCAATTCATTGACCAGAGGTCCTCCCAGTTTGATCTTTTATTTTTCCTCTTGTTTCCTTTCTTGTTCTGTCACTTTTCACTAGTGTGTGGGCACGATAACACCACCAGTTGCTTGTACAGAGCTACATGTTCTTTTGAGCACACTGCCACCTATTGGCAAAGAGGGATATTGCCCCTTAAGTCACAAAGAGGAGCCGTTTCGGTGGTCTCAGATCAGTTTCGGATTTATTCCTGAAGGTTAGCTGTCTTTAAACGGAGGGCAGTTTATATTATATATCAATTTGCTGAGTTGCAGCCATCCATGGATTGTATTTAAAGTATTATTGACACTGTTATTTGAGTCTGGTTGCTATATTTCTTCTACATTATGTGAAACATTTTAAGAATCTAATTCTTAAAGGAAAAAGAAGATTTAATCGTGTTAGCTTTTGTTTTTAAATCGCCCTGCATTCATTTCTCTCAGTGCTTTATCTTGCCTTTCCCCCCTTGTATCTAAGACGGTGGCTAAATACAGATGATGTCGATGGTTTCCTCTTGTGCAATAATCAGTCGAACGAAGGGAAGAGGATTTTTAGGGGACTTAAGCGACTCAAAAGTACAGTTTTCACATTTCATATGAAAGCGAGTGTCCTTGAAAGGAGAGAAGTTTGCCACTTGCAAGGCACTTTCATGTGTCGCTCTTCTGTGAGCTGAATGACCTGCATGTTGTATGAGTTTGCTCTCGCTGTTGGGCAAAAAGATGGAAAAAAAAAATGGTGCAACTGCAGTTTTGGTGATTTTCCGTGTTTTTACTTGAACTGAAGGACTTTGTGCGTCTCCGTGGTTTGAGAATACTTTCGGATCAGTGGGCATGATTTTAGAATTCCTGATCGTCAGCTTGCTAATGAGATTGATTTTTCTTAATTCCTAAGAATTACAAAGCTTTTCACTTGACAGCAGCAAAGTGGAGTATAAAGGCCATAAAGAGGTAGTATTCAAGTGCCTGTTGGAAGTTAAGTGTGTAATCGTCAGAAGCTGTATGACTTGTTTCAGTGGGGTACAATGATCAAAGAGCGTACACCAACCAGACAGCGTGAAGCAAGAAAGTTTCACCCGATGCCTCTTATTCTTCTCAATAACCGTCTACTGACTTTTCTATACATCTCATTCAAATTAACCTAAGATCAATATATTTATTGTATTTGCCTGTACAGCAGTGTTAGCTGTTGGCTTTGCTTTGGAGCAGCATTCAAGCAAAGTAGGCCAAGTTGTCTTTTTGCCTAATATTCACCAGACATGGATCCAGCTGCTACGGTGTGTTTGTAGGTGATTGGGCCGGCTTCGTGGGCACAGAGTTGGCCTTCTCCCAAACTGTTTTTCTTTTTGTTTTAGATTGATTAGAATCCTAAATCTGAGTTTGGGTTTAATTCCTGCCCACGTGACCGGCCCAAAGTTGGGACTGGCTTCAGAACAAAGCCGAGGAGTCAAGTGGACGACCGTTAGTGTGAAGCGTGTATCTGGGTAACGGGTCACCACGTAGCTCCTCTAATGCTGATGACCTGAAGTTTGCTCGGGACGTGTTTTTAAAAGTTATCTGCACTAAAAGAAGCATGTGTTTCAGGAGTGAACACAGGCGCGGTGCTACTCTGAATTAGAATTTGAAGCTGAACCTCAATACGAGACTTTAAACGAGCAGGCGGGATATGTAGGCGAGGGGAAAAAAAACTGTAAACCTCACTCACTGAAGGACGAGAAGGTTCCACTGCTGCGGTTGTTGAGGGGAGTTATAGATTTATGATTTTATTCGGGATAGATCTACTCGGAGAACTTGTAAGCGGTACAACGGCAGACGTATGGTCCTGCCTCTGCTGTTGCATTCGACTGCCTTTCACAGGCTAGCCTTTCAGTGTGGAAGCCAGTGGGTTTGAGCCTTCATGATTTCACTAGTATCTGAAAGCCTTTTTAAAAAGCCAGATCGAAAGTATATTTGTAGATTTTAAATTATGTAATGCACACCACTTATTTTTGCTAACAGAAAAAAATGTAGTCTAATTATTAATCTTAGTAATAAATGTATCATGACAAGTAATGGTTTTAAAAAAAAAAAAAAAGTATAACAAAGTTTTATTATCGCAATAGACTGTTGACTTCTGTTCTTGTGTCACTGTATAACGTATAGTGTATGTGTGAACAGTGCTGGGGTTGTTGTGTTTGGACTGTCATACTGTTATTGATAGGGATGTGGACTCTAACCGCCTCTAGCTTTGATGTTTGGGGAAAAAAAACTTGCAAGAATGCTTGAATGCTTCTTTTTTTTCTTCTTCTTCTTCTTTTGTAGATGATCAAACAAAAGTTTTTCATAGCGAGGACAAAGTGTTAACATGCTATATCCTGAATGCCTTTGTTATCGCAGTTTTTCACAATTGCTAAGACTCTTTTCTTAAAAGAATCCCCTGTTTTCTCATACTGTGACTGAACAACATTCACAAAACCTCTGACTCTTCTGGAAGTATCAAACAATAACCTCGAACTGTAAACCAAACAATGTTTGTAGATCATAGACTCAGTCAAACAATGCTGAGCATTCATTACACTACATCCAAAAATTCAGCGTTCTGGCTGTGTAGCTCCAGGAAAAAATTCCAATAAATGCATTTAAAAAAACATAAAAAGCATAACTCTAATAGAGTTTAAATACTACCCACTGTAAGTACAAGCAGTACAGGATTACACAGTGTCTGTGGGTCTGTGGATAAAGTTGGTCAAAAGGCTAAGAAACAAGCACATAACAGTACAGCGTAAGTGTAACTGAAAGTGAACATGTGATCTGTTCAGCAGCACGGCATTTTGCTGTGTCACGCCAGAGTGCCGGTACTGTTGGTACTTACAGAGAGCTGAGTGACAAGATTGTGTTTAAAAGAGATTTTTGCAACTCAACCTGTTGCATGTGTATTTCTGGGAGTTCCTTTTTTCAAGACGCAAAACATTGGGAGGAGAAATCTTAGTGCGCTGATATTTAACGCAGAAAAAATGGGTCACCTGCTTAACCAGGTGAGCTATGCTGGTGCCCCAGATCCTGCTTATTTAAAGCTGAAACTCCAAATTGATGTCTAACATGGTGAAACGTGTTTAAGGTTTAAGAGCGTTCGAGTGGCTAAACGGGTGCAAAACATGGACCGTTTGGTTCAGAGAATGGGATTTAATGTCTTAGCAATTCAGAAAAACTGTGAGAAATTACAAACCTATTGTAACAACAAACAGTAGACTAGGAGGGGGAAGAAAAAAAAAAAAGGCGATTGATATGTTGAGCTCCTGCTCTTGAATTTTCTCGGGTTTCTTTTAACTGGTGCTGATGCCTGCTCCTTATCGAGAGGAGAGTAAAAGGAATGGGCATGTGTTGTTTTTTGGGTTTTATTTTTAAGTCTTGGTGATCCATTTCAAAGACACGTGTGATCAAAGAATAGAGAAACAAGGTTTAGTAATTCTCCATTCCTTTGTGTTAGAACCCTGGGGGGGGGATTTACATTGGATTACAACCACCGTTGCTTTCCTCAGACTGGTTTCCTTATTCGAGCCACTTCACGTGCACACAGATACAAAGACGTAAGTCCGCGACGTGGCAAAGCCTGTTATCTTATTTTAGCGCTCTTTTTTTGTTCCAAACATTTACTCCCCTCGGTCTACATTCCACGGCCGTACAATCTCATCCAATCCCCCAGCAAGGTGTAAGGAAGGTTAAAGCTGAAGGACAATACTGAGGGATATAGTGGGTTCTGTGTGTGTGTGTGTGTGTGTGTGTGTGTGTGTGTGTGTGTTGGAAGGAATCAAAGCTCATCAGTGAGAACTTTGTGTGGCAGGTTATATGGAAGTTGGACGTGTGTGTGTGTGTGTGTGTGTTTGGTGGGCTGATTGACTCACTATATCTCTGCTGTCTGTAATAGATGTTCAGGTGGTGTATAAACTACACCCTCGAGGGCAGTTGAACACATGTTTACATAGCAAATGTGTTTGCCTCGCTTACATTTGAAATGTCATCAGCTCGGCTTTGCAAATATTAGCTTGCAGAGAAATGACCTAACATGAGCAAGACCTTTTTGGGGCCTGTGGAAACGAATGCTTAATGGGATACAAAGATGTTATTCATGCAGCCGATTTTTCTTCAACACACAGCCGTGCTACACAAAAGTGGGAAGGTTTCGTTTGTCCTTCCAGTTCTGCTAGAAATGACTCGTTATATTTGACTTTAAACTAAAGGTACACTAATCTCACGGCTGTGTCCTTTTAGCTCTCACTTAGGGTCGCTGCGACGACTGTTTATGAGAGCCGTGAATTGGCGTCTTTAGCTGCCCGGTGAAGAAAATGTAACAAATTAACTTTAAAAGGCCGGTGCCTCAATTTTTAACCGAAGTAAAGGTGTATTCTGTCTCGAGGCTTCAATCAGTATTCCTCATTTTGGTTGCTCTATATTTGCAGTGGAAGGTAGCGAGAAAAAGTCCACAGAAAGTGCCTTTCCTCTTGATGGTGCTGTAAATTGAAAGATAAAATGTAAAAATCAAAGACGTAGAATCTCCTTTTGAAACACACATTGCAATGCAGGAGTTGCTGCATTTCTCTCTCACATACAGTAAATGGTTTTTATTTTTTGTTTTTTGAGATGGCAATGCAGAGTTGTTTTTCATGTATTTAAATATTAAGCCTACATAGTAAAAGACATTATGCCAAGTAAATGGTTGTGGTTGAGCTCTTGCTTTCTAGTGCATTTTTAGTGTCTTGGACCAATGGTGTTGTTGGTACAGTGGAATGTGTGTTTGGGTGGGTTGGCGGAGCGGGGTGGTTGGGAGTCATAGCTGACACTAGCGGGGTGTGACACAGCCCAGCCCACGAATGGCAAACATAGCACAGCACTTTAGAGACTGCCACAGTCTCTGTCCCTCCAGTCCCCTTCTTCCTCCCGCCCAGGAGGAGGAGAGGATCCAGACCTCAGCGTAAACGAGGAGACGACGAAGGGATGCGCGTTACCAAACGAGGCAGTCGGTCATTAAAAGTGTGCCTCATGCTCTTGTGACTTTATTGGTTCGGTAGAGTCTGCCTGCTCTCAGGTGGCGTGTTCTCGTCAGGACTGCCACTTTTGACACTTTGTTACAGCTAGGGCTGGGTGTCACAAACGTCACTCATCAGTACCTCCTGGTTTTTTGGAATCGGAGTTTCGAAGCAGGCTAGAACTTTTTAAATTACTTTTTTCTTTTTCTTCTTTTTTTTTTTTTTTTTTGCACTGAGGGAAAGCAACGTGCGTGAGGAGGCAGAAAGGTGTCTTATTTTTTTTAAACATTTGGTTCAGAAATGAAATGAACAGAGCCAGTGTCAGTATTGAGACTTGTCTCAAGATGCCCAGCCCTAGTAGCAGCCCCGTGGCGTTCTTTCATCTTAGAGCAATGCCCTGCCATGTGTCTTGTCCCTGTCGGAGGGAATGAGTGCCCAGCAGTATCCTCGTCTTGAGCCGGTAGGGATTCGACTGAAAAACCGAGTATGGTCTGTAGTTCTGTGGGTACCTTTTCAGTCCAGGGGGTGAAATCTTTCTATTACAAGAAATCTCAAAAAACACTGCACCTCACTTACCTTGGTATGCTGCATATGTTATACTACATGAAAGAAAACTGCAAATTGCTTTTATGACATATAATGCTTGAGTAATGCCTGATTGCGATATTCTTATACGGTAACTATTTTAGATTCGAAATAAGTATAACTGTAAAAGATATTCTGTTTTGTCTTAACACTTATCCAATTTTGAAATATTGTTCTTGAGCCGACTTTTATTTTGTTGTCCTATTTAAATGTGTTGTTCTTTAAATATATATATGAAATATATATATGCGGAATATTTTATGGTGTATTTATTGAGTCCGTTCGAGCGGCTGGAGTGTCCGCATCAATCTTGCAGCGTGGCGGGGGTGGAGCCAGGAGGGAGAAGCCTTGAGCCCCTCCCCTTCCATGTTGACGCCTTATTCTCCTAGACACGCAAGCACAACAATATGGAGGGGGGTGCGGGGTGGAGGAAAGGGCGGCGGATTTGACTTGTTCCAGGTCGACTTCCTCCTCCTTCCTTTTCCAAATATTCTTAACCCTCCCATCTTCTTTTACCACCCGTGAAGGCCAGACGCCAGCCCCCTACGTGTTGCAGCTCATCTCTGACGAAGGGAACCATTTCTGAACCACACTGACTTGTGTCGAATAGCTGACTTTTCATCCCAAGCTGCTAAATTGGTACGTTAGCCATGTAAATTCCCTGAGCCAGTACAGAGCAAGTAGTAGAGTGTAAAATAAGTTTTAAAAAAAATGCGGGGGGAAAGAAGGAAGGATGTTGGAAAGGCAAAATTCAATGAATTACAGTGAAATGTTTTAGAAAAGGCGTTGCTTCTTTCCTCTTTAAATGTCTCCTGTTTTTTTTGTTTTTTTTTTTTTGTTTTGTTTTGTTTTGTTTTTCCTTGTGCCAGAATATTTTACAGCAGGAACAGGTCTCATTCCACAGGAAAACACATGCCTCAGCCTTAAGTGCGTCCTTACGTAATAGAAATCTGTGTGACTTTTGCAATGCCTGTGCTGTGTCGGGTGGCCTACCAAGAAAACTAGCCTACGTACTTGATCTGCCCTGATATCTCCAACTGGCATTACTCATCTGTTCTCACCTCGCATGTAAACCACTAACATTGCTACACAACGTAGAGCGCTCTGATGAATGAACATTGCTCTGTTTAATATGTACTGATGTCAGAACGGGAGCCAGGTCTGGGTCAAACTGCCTTTGGAAACCCTTTTCAG
Organism: Pelmatolapia mariae; assembly: GCF_036321145.2. Lineage (NCBI taxonomy): Eukaryota > Metazoa > Chordata > Actinopteri > Cichliformes > Cichlidae > Pelmatolapia > Pelmatolapia mariae. Next base: position 64,410,304 of record NC_086236.1, read on the forward strand.
TATTTGGTGTTACCTGTTGAGCAGTGCCTACAGCCCGAGGGCAGTTTGGATATGTACGTATGCTCATTAGATTTTATGCACTTGCCTGTATTTTGTAAGCTCGTTGGTCGGTTGACAGAGTCATTGTCGCTGATTGCAAATCCAAAGAAGGATCCAAAGAACAGTTTGACGCAGGCCTTACACGAGAACCAGGCGGTTCCCCACTGTGCCGGATTACAGAGACCTGTGCCTGTACAATGAACCAAGGATGAATTGTGTTGTGATGATTTTTTTTTTTTCTTTTAATTATCTGTTGGTTGTCCCTCACCTCATCGGAGGATCAGAGACATTGACCTTTTGAGTGTTGTCAATCTTCCAAAGCAAGAAAAGCCCTCTGTCCTTTTAAACCAAATGGCTTTTGGTTTATTCAGTGTTTACCGTAATGTTTACTCCCATGGCTATCTGATGTTGAACCTGTTTTCATTACATTAGCATTCCAAAATGACTTCAAACCAAAAACTGCTGAAGAGATTAGGCTCCTGACGCCGTTTACCTTGTATACACTTAATGGTTTTGAAGACAGATTATTTGAGAGTGGCCAAGGATATCAAACATTTTGGGTACTCTGATTGTTCAAAACGCATCGTCACTCTTGTGTCAGTCTTATTTCAAACTAAAGATCTTGAGCTCTGATACCTCTGAGTGAGGCACCAGCAAACTGACGTGTACGTTGAACCTTCACCACCAGATCATCCATGTCTCAGCCTCTGTATTTTTGCAAAAGGCTGTGTTGTACCAACAGCTGTATTCCTTTCAGTTTTAATTGTCTTTCTTTTGTTACTCTTTCTCTCTTATAGGTTGTTGGCCTTTTTAGTGTTGCTTTGCTTCAGTTTGAAGTGTATCTTTGACTAATACTTGCAATAAAAATGCTTTGCTTTATCTTGGTCGTCTCACTGGGATACTTTTCTTTAAAATGTGTAATAAGTGGAATTGCAGAAAATGCTGTGGGTAATAAAAATCACATATTGCCACCATGCGCTTAAGAAAACACCGGGATGCTGTCGAAATGTGTAGGTCCCTCACAGCCTACACATTATATATTGTTTTATATTTTATAGAGAAGGATGAATATAATCTCCCTCTGCTGCAGCCAAGTTTGCTTGGGACCGGCTCATATTTTATTTCACTGGTTGAACCTGCTCTGCAGCAGCTGTGAGGTTGTATGTTTCAGCTAAAACACCACCAAAATTGGCCATAGGTTTCATTTTAATTTAACATGCTGATGAGCCAAACGTCTGTCAGTTAATGTCATAAAACCAGTGAACTGGCTCCAAGCTGTACCACACCTCTACCTCTGGGAGAGCTTTGAGGCCAATATGAGAGTGCAAATTCTTTTGCCATTCAAAAATGTGAAACTCTGAGGGGGAGTTCAGCATTTTTCCTCCTCTCAGCATATGGGTTACAAAATTTTCATGACCATCTGAGGGAATAAGATGGTGGAGTGACTGAAAAATTCATAGATCTTTGCTTCTAGTTTGACCAAAGTAGAATATATGTAACAATACGAACACACCACCACCTTTTTTCCCACTGCTCCCTTTAGTGGTCGCTACAGCAGATCATCTGCCTCCATCTCCCCGTGCCCCTTACAGCCTCCTGTCACACCAGTCCTTCACTACATCCATGAATCTTCTCTGTAGTCTTCCTCGTTTCCTCCTGCTCTGCAGCACAATCTTCAAAATCCTTTGTCTGATACAGTCGCTATCCCTCCTCTGCACATGTTCAGACCATCTCAGCCTTGCCTCTCCAACTTTGTCTACTGAGCTGTTTTATGCATTTCTAATCTTTTCTATTCTGGTCACTATGATTGAAATTCATAGCACCCCCAACTCTGCCACTCCAGTTCGTTTTTCTTCTCTGTCAGTGCCACAGTCTCCAGACCAAAATAACTTGTTTTTATTGAATTTAAAAAAAAAAACTTTTCCCCCAAATATGTTAACTTTTTAAATGTGTTGACAAAAGCCAAATTCTTTCCCTTTTCTCATAAATTTTCTGTATTTTAGCAGAAGGTCAGCAGTCAGGGTTTTGTATTTAATACCAAATGAACAATCTGCCCTGGAATGGAAAAACTACACACTGGTAAACAACGACAGGAATTTCAACACAAAATGAAAATAAGTAAAATCGCTACATCTCTGCAAAAGCACCAGCGTTCCTACTGGGTATATAATATCACTTTAAAGATAATTTCACTTTCACTGCACAGCAAAACTTATAAACTTTGCTCTGAAATGCTGTTCCCACTAACAGGCTGAGAATTTCATGAGGATAAAAGTGAGTGCCTGAAAAACACCGTAAACAGGAAGGATTATTGACAAGCCTTCCTGATGCCTCTGCGCAGCCATGGTAACGTAGCTGCTATCACTTACTCTCTCTGATATCTTTTGACGGGAACAAGCTAAAAATCTGATTGTGTGCTTCCCCTGACACAAATTATGTCTTTAAAGTTAATGTTGGTACATGACGTTTGATCTCACGTAATTCCCAACAGGGCAGCCCTGCCTGAGCAGAGGTATAATTAACCACAGTGACTGAAAACACCTGTGTGGGAATTAAAGCAGCACCCTGCAAACTCTCCTTCATGCAGACGGTTTATTTTGTTTTATTTGATTTATTTATGCATGCATTTATGGCACCAGCCTTGGAACTTCAGTAATCTGCACATGCAACCCCTTTTGCATTTACTGAGATTTTCCCTGTTAGCTGTAAATGATGAGCTTGTTGGTTTAATACTTTTGGTGGGAAAAAATCAAGTTTTTACATTTTTGTGTTTCATTTTACTTTGTTCTGGTGTCAAAAATGCACAGTCTGGATTAATTTAGGGCAACACTGAGCTCTTGTAACATTAACTATGATTTTTTTTTTACTGCACATTTTCCTTTATCACAGCAAGAATTTCATTTATTGGTTTATTTATTTGATTGGTATTTGAGAAGTTGTCATTTATACCCATCCTAAACTACATAACAAATATATTATCATATTTTTTGTTTCTTCACATTTAAAACAATGAAAAAAAATTGTTGGAAGAAACTGGGGAAGCATTAAGCTACAGCAGCCTGATGACAGAACAACAATAAAACAGAAAATGATCATCTCTGAGCCGCAACATCATTAAAAACATGGCGAGATGGATTCTCTGCAAGAAATCAGGCGCTCTGCAGGGTGGGACTAAACACTTATTATGCTCACATCCTAACTGTCAGTCCCTGTGCGCCCAACTATATCAAATCGACAAAATGATGGTGTTAATTTCCGTATATCATTTAAATAAGGCAGAGCCGCCGTTTAGTCAAACAGACGCCCCTCTGCGGGCCTAAATGCAGCTGTCACACTTTCTCTCTGCCTGAGAGAAAACACATTCATCTCTCATGATGTTACAGCAGGACTGTGACAAAACCAACTGTTAAAGGCTTAATTGACACTAAATGCCGGCCAGAAAATCCTGCTGTATTTGTTTTTAGACCAGGTGATCCCTGTGTTCCATGTCAGGCATCTGACAAATTAGATTTAGGGTTAAACTTAACCTGAGTGTTAAAAAATGGTCACAACAGTTTGTTTTCTGGCCACATGGAAGCAGCAGAACAAGCCAAACATTGACCAAACCATCATTTGAGTTATGGTTTTGCTACCTTAGCTTTCTTAATTTACCTTTATGTGACAGTGGATTGTAACTTCGATGCACAGAATGCTTCGCAGACCTGAACTTTTGCAAGTCCAGCAAAAAATAAGGTAAAAAAATAAAAAGGAGAGGAAGAAGAGAGGATCAGAATGACACACCTGACATCCATGAGATAATGGAAACATCTCGGAGGATGTTGAATAAGTTAAAGTCCGGGATAAACTGATTTGTGGAGGGGATGGAATTTCTCCTCTGACTGAGTTAGTGTAGCACTGAACTCCTTATGCTCCACGATTTTTCACCAGCTTCTTGCTGACTTTGTAATTTCTCATAAATGATGGGCAGGTAGTGGAATTTTACAGCTATCTCTGAAAACAACATACTGTAAACCTGATAGCAGTGTATGAATTTTGTACGTGTGTTAGACATCTCGTAGTGCAGTCACTTTTTCTTCCAACAATCCAGAAACTGCAGATTTAGCAATCTAGATTTAGCAGTTTCAGTAAACAGCAGTCGTGCTCTTTATCAAGTGAAATACTGATTAATTTTGTACTAGAAACAACTCCTGACAAGCTTACTTTTGCAGGTTCTTTGATAGAGTTTGTCCATTTTAACCTAAAAATAGGATAACTGAGGCACTGTCACCCAAAAAGATATTTTGGATGACCAAAAACAGTATTTTAGACTCTTACAGGTTATAATTCTTACATTTTTGACTGTCCAGAGCCAACTCCTGATGCACCAGCAATTTAGCACTTGATTAGAAAGTGAGAACTATCAAATAAGCTCCATAACAGATTCTAATGAAAAGAAATACCAACTGAAATCAGGTGTCAGTTTTGATAAAGCCCTTGATATAAATTAGTTTACAGGGAAATTAAATGCAGAAACAGTCTGACTGAACCACCCTGGAGCTGCACTGACGCTCACTGAATAACTGAATAAGATTTACACTCTTCTTGTACAATATATCGCTTTCATCTTTCTTATCATTAATGATTGTTTTGACTAAAAACTTTGGAATAAATCTTTTTTTTTTTTGCCCTTTGCTGGCATTTCGCTCATCTGATATTCTTGTTTTTCTATTTTGCGTCTTTCTGTCTTCACACCAGGTTTCTTTAATCACCTATCAGTGATTAGATGCTTTTCGTAACACCTTGAACCAGCAGCTAAAAAAGAAAGAAAAACAAGGTTTTGTTAGAAGTGTATTGTTTTCTTTTTTAAAGAAGCAAGCCTGCTGATGTGCTTGCTTGGTAAAAAATGATGTAGAACATGTTGTGCCACAAAGGGCACAGAAAAGAAAAAATGGGCAGCGTATACAAAACATCTCCAGTGTGATGTTTTGTCTAAAAACAGTGAAATGAATCGTGGCCTAACTAAAATGTAACACTTAAATGTAACACAAATGTTTTTAATGTTTTTGTCTGAGGAATGAGTGTCACTAATATTTCTTTTCTTTCATTTAAAGCACACATTGTTGGTCTTCTTCAGGGCAGCGACTGTATGAGGAAATATGATCCAATACCTTGAGGATCCAGTCTTAATTGCAGATGGGATTTTACTAATCATGTCTGTCCATCTTCTTGTTTTGCATTCATCACCACCTTGAATAGAATCTACCCTGCAGTTCCACCTCTCACCAGAAGTGGGAACAGTTCACCAAGGAAAATTCTGGTTGGCTGAGAAACAGATGGAGAGACGTGTTCACTGCCAGGGCTCATGCAGAGTGTACAAAAGGATGTGAAGGTGGTGTCTGTATTTGTTCGAGGTCAGACACTTGAAGGAAACCGGGGTGAGGGCTGAACTAGAAACAAAAAAGAAGGACACAAGGATGTGCAGACATGTGGCTAAGACCCATATTTACCATGATTTGTAAAGTTCTTCCTCTTTCTTTTTTTAAAAAAATATCACATCATGTTGACATCTATTTTTCAGCGCTGTATTTTGAGTGTTCATTTTACCTCTAACCTCCCTCAGTGCTTCTGTTAGGAGTGTGTACGATGTGCAGGGAAAAACCATTTGACTCCCAGGCCACACACCAATATCTCCTGCCTCACAAATGACAAACGACCTGGTAGCGCAGGGAATTATCAGAAGTCAACCTGTGAAAGAGAATCAACAAACTGCAGAAGGCCATCCCAGCATGAGATTTGGCATCTGCGCTGTCAGCAGCAAATATTGATTTAATAAAACTGCTTTACTATCTTTGAGTATGCAAACTGACTGTCTGCCCAGAAACCTTTCTTAATAGATTTTGGAAAGGGAATAAGTAATCTAGATCAATTTTTATGCACTTTGATTCAGTGGACATCTCTTTTTAAATTGGAGCCAAAATGATAATTGGGAAAATGCATTTACTCGCTCTGAGCTGGAAGACAGATCTATACCACTCTTCTATTTGTTTACAACCAGCAGCTGGTGGTTTTCAGTTCAAATGAGGCAATTTTTATTTTTGTACTTAGCTGTGTGAGTTGTTATTTTTTCCGCTACTTTTTGTAAATTTTAATTATTTCTGCCTACAAAAAGTAAGGCTATCTCTGCGAATCTGCCTTTCACCTTCCCTGATTAGAATGGTTGACACTAAATTGCAGTGACGGTCAAGGCCCAATGTCATTTTCTCTTCAGTGGAAAAATAATCTGCTGAAAACCTTAAATACATTTTTATCTAATGCGCTGTCCTGTAATCAGGTTGTGGTAGAATTTAACTTCATTTTCAAGGGCAAATTGACAGAAAGACACATGCAAAGCCTAATGAAGTCTGCGACCCACCTACCAGGACCTATTAAGCTGACTAAAGAACTCATATCTTTCTTAATCACTTTATAAAAATATTTAAAAAGTGCAAGCTTTTCAATGAGTTCTGCGCAGCTTCCCTTGTTCTCTGGATTCATATTTACTTTGCAGATATGACAGTGCTATCAGTCTTCTTATCTAATACTCAGCAAGACATCAAATAAGCCTCTTTCCCTAAAATGTCAAACTGATGTTTAAAAGGTTAAGAAGCTCATAGCATGCCTAGATTATAAATCTAGGCATTGGCCCTTCACTGGCTGGTACCATCTATAAACATGAATGTGCAGAATTATTGGAAAAAGTAAGAGTAACTCGGCTGGAATTACAGATGTTTATTAACTGGGATCAACAGAGGAAACTGGTGTTTGCATGTGTCATGAATCTGTGCACTCAGCCGTCAAGGATTAATTGTTTCGATTTAATCAATTCTGTGAATAATGACCACTTAAAACTTTCTTTCCAACCCTAATTTAATTATTCGCAATGTGTCATTGGTCTGTATAGGTTGTCAGTCATCCACATTATGGCTTAAAAAGAAGGCAGCTGGATTGTTTCATCTCTAACCCAAGAGGCTTCTTCAGCTTTAAAACAACTGGAGAGTGCCAGCCTTGGAAGTGGCCTAATGGCTCGTTGACCCACTATTGATCACGTGATTACGTGAGCGATTAAGGGTCACATGAGCCCAGGTGTGTGGGTCATTACCATCACAGCGACTGAGGTTTGAATGCTCTGTGCAGACAGGTGGACCACAGATGCACAGCACCCAACGCTGTAGAGCCAGCTCAACGGGACAAGAAAGGACACGCTTGATGGTTTTGCTTTTTATATGTCCCTTCCTTTTCTCCTCTTTCAACTCCTCCATTCCTATTCCCTCACTATAATATGTGCAGTTTAGAGGGATTATGTGACAAATTAACGGACTATCGAAGAAACTGCACTTAAGTTTTGGTGAGTGTAATTCTAGTATTTTATTCATCACTAATGTGCAGATATGTGTGCCTGTTTGATGCAGTATCACAGCCTCGATAAAGAAGCTTGAAAATTTTGTCAATTCTTCCTTCTTTTATTATAGTTATTTTACAGTTTTCCATTGGTGATATTTTTTGTTTCCTCAACAAATTCCATAAAGCCGTGAGTCTGTTTCTGTAGCGTCCTTTTAGATGTGGCTATTTTTGTCTCTCAACCACAAGCCTCTTCCCTCTTACTGAAAAGTTTCATCATCACTAAGAGGAAATCTGAAAATGGATTACTAATTTATACCTTCAGTAACAAAAAAAGAAACACCCATTGACCCATTTTCAGCCACATTTATCAGATGACCTTGTGTGATGGACAAATACAGTAGCAGATTTCATCACTGAAGTAAGTGGGTCCAGTTGTTTGGAGGATTATGGCTATAGAAGCAGTAAATTGATAAATTTATGATTCACTGTTTAGACAACATTAAACTGTATAATACATTAAGATTTATCTCCCAGGGTAACTTTTCTTTTTCCTTCCTTTTTAAACCTTTCCATTACCTTTGGATCTATGCAACCTTGAGGATGTCTTGTAACACATTCACTTTTTGTACATCCAGCTTCAGCTTTGTAACATTTAGGTTCTCTACTTGATGATGAATGTGCCTCTCCTGCACCTCCATCTTCTCTGTAGTCTAGCGGGAGGGACACGAATGCAAGGTAGCACACGGTAGGCTAACAGTACAATGGAAGTAGTGCTAATGGGTTAGCGACAGACGGGATTTTTAGCACAAATCTGAGTGAGAGAGCTATTTGAGAAATGTTATTCCTCCGTTTTTTGCACTTATATACACTCAGTGCTCCTCAGATGCATTCTCTGCGCACAGGCCAGTCCAGTCTATTTATGTAGACTTCATACATTGGGTACATTTGCATTTCGCAGACTCTTGTGAAGCCTGCATTTCTGTTTCATGCAGCATGGCATATTAAGAAAGCAGGTGCACACTGTCTGACTTGAGCAGTGTGATTTGTATTCTACACTTGTAACTCCAGTTTTCTTTCCATTTTCATAATATGTCATCATTATCTTTTCTACCTCTGGATATGGCTTTAGGGAGCTGGAAGCTCTAATAGCTAATATCCCTGTTTAAATTTAGGATTTAGCAATACAGAGGACTTTTGTAGAAAACGGAGCGACTTTTCTTTGATATTTTTGAAATATTCAGGGCATAGAAAGCAGAAACTCTTTGGCTAACAGTCCCAGAGGCACACCTAAACTTTCATGTTGATGTTCTATTGTGTTTTTTTCCTCCCACACCCGATAAAACGTGTCCTCCTCTTCACCTCTGGCTCTCTGGTTCCTTTTCCTCCAATGTGAATCACTGCACTGCACAGCAAAAACATTGCTGGAGGTTAGAGGATTTTAGTGTGATGGGTGTACCGTGAAAGTGATTATGTGTCCACAGTGTTATTTTGCACACACAATCAGCTTTCTGGATGAACACCAAGAACACTTCATTCAGCCAGAGGAAGAAAAACAAAAACAAAACTGAACCTAACAGGGATCCCAGAGGATAAATTTACTCTCCTAATCACACAAGTTGAACTCTTAGTGGGCTGGGACCTCCACTGGACTGAATGCACTGATTCAACCTGTGTTCACTACCTAAAACAAACAATCCAGAGGTTTCAAGTTGTCTCTTGTTAGACAATCTCATATGTACTCATCAGGCTTTTATGTTATTACTATTTTACACTTTTATCATCCGTTTCTTTACATGACGTCTTCTTCATGACTTCTTTTCTGTTCCCCTCACCCCCAACCAGTCATGGCAGATGGTTGCCCCTCCCTAAGGCTGGTTCTGCTAGAGGTATCTTCCTGTTAAAGTGGAGTTTTTCCTTTCCACTGTCACCAAGTGCTAGCTTATAGTGGGCTGTCTGATTGAGTTTTTCCCTCTAATGTTGCAGGTTCTTCACCTTGCAATATAAAGCGCTTTGAGGTTACTGTTGATGAGAATTGGTGTTATATAAATAAAAATGAATTTGAGTGAATTTTGCTTCTTGGTTACTTTAATAATACATTTCTGCATAAATATGTGTTTGGTTTAATAAAGGCCATCCATCCATCCTCTTAACCACTTATCCTGTTAACCCGTAGGCTTGCAGGGGGACTACGTTACTGGTTAACCAAACATGTCTTTGAACTGTGGTGGAAAGTGAGAGTACCTGACAAAAATGGATGAGTCACATGGAAGAAGTACACCTCTACCTTTATCACACCTTCAAACACATAAAGGTGCCCCAGATTATGTTCTACTGATTAGAATATCCTTAAGTAGTGACAGGTGGGACCTGTTTAATTTAAACCTCACACACTGATATGGTGTTCTTTTTGTTGTTAAAATGTGTAGAGTGTGATCATGTCATGATATCCCTTAGCCTCTTAAAAAAGATTGTAGATGGCTACAAGCTTGGCAGTGATTTTTGAAAAAAATTAATTTAGGAAAATCATCTACAGCTGGCATAGATTTCAGACCACAGCCAGTTTGTCCAGTCACGGCTACCTGAGCAATTTCAGCCCCCAATATCAGTTGTAACAAAAAAAACATGTGATTTTCATCTCAGGATCTGCAGGTAAGTCTTGAAACTGCTGGCATCATTGTAGGTGTTTAAAATCAGAAAACGACTGTACAAATCTGACCTGTATGGGAGGTGTGCCAAGCAAAAGATAAACTGCAGTTTGACAGTGAGCAAAGACCAGGCCTTCTGGAATAATGTGCTCTGGACAGACAAATCAAAGATAAGAGTTGTTTGGTGCAGACCAAAGACAGCCTCTCAGGATAAGAACCACGAGGCATCTATGAAGTATGGTCCGGAGTTGCTTTGCTGCCTTGGGGACTGGGCAGCTCATGGTCATTGATTCAGCTCTAAATTCTACATCATATTAAATTGCACTTGAATAAAATGTTAGCCCATTTGCCTGAAAAATTAAGCAGCAAGTAGGTATTTTGGAAGGATAATGATCCAAAGCACACTAGCAAGTCCACCAGGGAATGACTCAAAACGAGGAAATGGAGGGATGTGAAAACCACAAAAACTGCATGAAAACTCTTAAAGATCTTGCCTCTAAAGGAATTTTGCATGGAAGGCGGGTAAAATTTTCAGTAAGCTGATGTCAGAGTCTGGATAATTATGCAAAGAAACCTGCCAGAATGTATTTTAGCTAAAGGGGGTAAAACTAGCTTCTGGTGCCAAGGGCTTACTCTCTTATTCCACAGTAGAACATCACATGGATTGAAAAAGATATTTTTGTCTCTCGGTGTTATTCAAGTAGAGTTTTTACTAAGTATCAAAGAGGATCAAATGTTTGCTTATCCAAGTATTTCAAACAAACAAAATACTATTTTTACTCAATTTAATAATCACGTCACCATCAGTGATTACAGTTTTCATTGACAGTTGTTTGTTTTTTCATAAAGATGCTAAATCCTGCTTTCAAACTTTATTGGAGGGCTGATAAGCTTGTCGCATATCTGTGAAAATACATGCTTGAAGGAAATAAAATAACAAAAAGCACCGTTAATTTAAACAATCTTTGTGATCTGTTGATTTCCATCACATTACATAGAGGGATTTCAGCATAAAGGCAATATTTTACAGTACATTTCAATCCAGTGCTTAGTTAACACAAGGTTACAAAATGAATGCTTAATAAACAGTTTCAGGTAAAGCCCAGCGGGAGGCAGTATAAGGCTGGCCCTTCAATCCACATATCCACTTTTTTATATATATATATTTTTTATCTGTCCACAAGCGGTTCACTCTTCACATTGTTTCAGTGCAGTGAAAGGTCATAGTGCTCACAGGACAGGAAGGCCCTCCCCCGTAGGCCAGTGCTCTTCCTGTTCTTCTCTCTGAGATGCCTGAGCAGCATAATGTGGCTCAGGCCCCTTTTAGATGGTGTCATCTAAATGCTCGTGCAGCCTTTCTCCTCTGTTATTGTGCCTGTACCTCCTGAAAAGAAACCAAGTGTTCAATTTAGTGCAGCAACAGTGACAAACTGTACACTGGCTCGAGTAAAAATGACAATTGTTTTGTCAGCAGACGCAGGCTGGCCTGTCACGCCTCATGTTTGCAGAGTATTGTGTGGGAGGATGCCGTGTCACATTTTGCTGTTTCATTTTGTACCATCACCTTTTTTTTTTTTTTTTACCTTGTCGTTTTCTAAAGCATCTACTACCAGTGTCTTATTTTCTCGCTGCATATGGCTTTATCAACTGAGCATAGCCTGAAATGAGATTTGTGCTTGTGTCTGCCAGTGACTGTGTGCTTTACCGTACCTCCACAGCAGAAATGCGAGCACTCCTCCTAAACTCAGCAGGAGCAGGAGACAGACTACAGCTGCCGTCGCACTTCTGTTCTTGGTCTCACAAGGTGCTGTCAACCAGGAAAAAACAGCCGATGAGAGGAGGAACAAAGAAAAACAAACCCAAAGAGACAAAAAAAAACAGAGGTCATCTGACATGGCTGTTCTTAGAGGGCAAAGAGGTCCCCTGCAACAACTCCACACAGTCACTAAACTGACTGGAACACCAAGGGATAACAGGAGGCATCCTAAAATACCCTGACTGTCGCTGGATCATCATGCCTCTTGGCAGATACGAGGAATTGCATTTGTCTTGCCTGTTTAGCAGCAGTGGTAGCGGCAGTGGCAGTAGTGTTGGTAGTGATTTATTGATTGCACTCTGGAAAATCCTTTATCACTGAAACACCACCGGTGATACAATACACAGAACAGAACAGAAGCGCAATCAGGACACAGCTTCAATAAACACAAGGCATTATGTACAGGAGTCTGATTCCTGAATATCCATGACACAGCACGGCGGGCTTTAAATAAAGTGTCAACAGGCGTAGCCACCTTTACATCGAACCGCCTGCTCCAGCCAAATGGGGATCAAGCATTGAGTTTTTTAATCTCATGTGGAGAAATGTGGATTTAGATCCCAAGTAAATGCAGTATGACCATGAAAAAAGTGCTGCATTACAAGTCAAAGAAAACTCTGACTTAAGTCCATGAGAGTATATTTTTATATATAAACACAAAATGTAAGGATATTTGTATTTGGTAGATTATTTCTTGCCAATAAATCGTACACCTTGAAAAGCCTGCTTATTTAAATGACGCCATATTTGTAAGGAAAATGTGTTTGTGGGTTGAGCAGCAGAGTTGAGTATGTGGGCTGTGTCCATTAAAAACTTTCCAATTTTTCTCTGGCAATCGCAAACAGCTCTGACAAGTTTTTCATGGCCACAACCCACATACTCAACTCTGCTGCTCAACTCTGCTGCTTAACCCTGCTGCTCAACCCACAAATGCATTTTCCTTAAAAACGTGATGCCATTTAAGGGAAAGATTTGTTTTTTCCAAAAAAGACCCCCCAAAAACAAAAATCAACCAAACACAAACCTCCTTAATTTTTGTGCAAAGTTTATCAAAATTATTGATAAAATCTGAGTATTACAAGCATTTTGTTGACACATAAAAAAACAAGTGGTCTACTGCAACGTGAGTCTATTACATGATATATTATAGATCATGCAGCATTTGTAATATCTTAAAAAATGTTTTATTCACACATATGCACAGCTTCGTACTAGCCATAGATGATTTTCAAGTGCTTTATGATAAATTTATGCATGTCTCAATTTGCAAGATAACGAGACAGTGATCAAATTAATGTAGAGGATTTTTAAGAGAAATATTCAAGTAAATAGATCCATCTCAAAATTGTAAAACCAACTCCAAAAAAAGTTTATAATTAGAATATTTTAAGAGTTCAAAAACCCAATGTTCACACTCCTTTTTAGACCTCTTATGGTCTCCTTTATCTGTTTAGCTGCTAAATGCTGGATCACATTTATCAGCTTCACTCTGACTTTGTGTGTCTGTCTTTTGATGTCAGACAGGAAGACTTCAGTGTTTTTTATGACAACAAAAGCTGGAAATTAAGTCAAGAACAGTGACAGTGAACCACAAAAGCCAAGCTAAAAAATAACCCACAGACCCTAGACGTGATAATTATCAGTGGCTTCATCCCTGCGGGGGGGATATTTCCCTTTACACTTCCACTGTTAATGTCATAAGTGTTGATTTAAAAAAGGTAAAGCAGTACCTGCAGTGTAGGTGGCGGAACTATGGCCGAGCTTGTTGCTAACAATGCAGGTGAAGTGGCCACAGAGTGGGGACATGGTAATAATTAATATTGTTCCATTGTTGGAGACTTTGCCCACCGCCTTGGTGATGTCGGCACTCTCGTGGCGCCAGCTGAATCTGGGATCAGTCCCCCAGGCCTCGGTACAAACAAGCAAGGAGTGGGACACGTTAATGCTGACGGAGACGTGGTGGACTGCCTCTGGAAAGACAGACAAACAGAGTTGAAATATGGAAATATGTGACAAGTATGTAGGTAAAGAACGCAGCGCTGGATGGAAACAAGAGGATATATGAAGTACTCAGCCGTGGGCATCTATCTGTTATAGAATAAGAATAATGGCACATGGCTGTCCAAGAGGGTCTCAGACAAAGAATCATGAGAGACATTTAATGCTGTCAGGAGAAACTGGCTCAGTTTCAGAGACAATAATGAGATCAGAGAGAGAGGCATAATGTTGGAGAATGGGATGATGGAAAACCCTGGAAGCCGAGAGAGCAGATGTAGAGAAGAGTGGAGCTGATGAATTGATACTGTTAGAGCAGACAAATGAGAGTAAAAGCACAGAAGCTACGGCGAGACTGGATTCGTCTAGAGGGACAAACACAAAAAGAAAGACCGGGAAAGTGGAGCCTGTAGGCAAATTTAATTCCAAGTGTTACATTATTAAATGAGACATCTACCAACAGAAGAAAACAATGCCTTCTACTGTGAAATTAAAGCGCATTCGTTATACTGTTGGTAATTATTGGAGTTAACACTTGAAAGGCCACAACAGAGTCAGCTGGCGAGTATTTGATGTATTCTTTCTTTCATATAATTACTCAGAGAGATTCATGTAAAGAGGCCGAGTTTTACATAAACTGCCGCAGCAACATATTCAAATAATTTAAAGCAAACAACATTTATATTCATATTTCGACTAACTGTTGGTATATTCTCCAGCAGCCCCACTATATAGTAGGACCTTTTGTTCTCACGTCTTTACACTGGGACGTCTTAATGTTAATTTACTGCCGCTTTAGCATTTACTGCTGCCGTATTGAACCTTTAAACGAGTACCAGGTGGAGGTATGACGCATGGATGTAATTACACCATAATTTTACAATCAGTGGATATAACCATCAAAACGCTTCTAACTTAATGATTTATACTTAAAAATTCATACCCTCTCATGAGTCTCTTTTCTCTTGTTAAAGGCAAAATAATGGATTACACAGTAAAAAATGTACAGTAGCTTGCTGGTAATATTCTTTCCTCAAAGACATCAGTGTTTACTTATCTGCATTCATTACTGTGCAAAAACTTTTGTTGTGTATCATCTAGAATTAGGACTGCTGCTAATGAATATTTATTATGAGATAATCCATACACTTCTTATTGTAGTTAACTTATTGCCTGTTATTTATGTTTCATTGTGCCCACCATTGTTGTCCTCAAGCTGAACAAAACCAAAGCAAGATATTTTATTTGGGCAACCCAACATGTTAGATGGGTATCTCTCTGCTAATTGGTCTTATTGCTTCTTACCGTTTTGACAGTGCTTCAAAATTTGATAAACAGGTGAGCTCTGTTGTTAAACTAAGGCATCTCAGTAAGGTGAAGGCCTCTCCCGCTGCATGACTTTGAGAGAGTAATTCACACTTTTATTACCTCTCTTGTTTAAACTATTGTAATTCTTTATATGTTGACTTTGACCAGTCGTTTCATCATTGCCTCTGGGATGTGCAAAATGCGGAAGTTTGCCTTTTGACAGAACAGAAATGACGTGATCACCTATATTCTTGTTACACTTGCTCCTTACACAGACTTCAAGATCCAATTAAAATTTTTATTACATGTTTCTCAGTCTCAGTCATTTAGCACCACCTTACTTAACTGAACTTTTGCAACCCTACAAGCCTGTCAGAGCACTGACGTCTACGAACCAACTGCTTTAAGATATTTCCAGATTTAAGCTTAATAGCAGAGGTGTTAGAGCCTTTTTAGTGGTGGCTCCTCATCTTTTGATCAACTTACCTTTCCGAATAAGAGCTGACCAGCCTCTCAATCATTTTAAAATGCTGTTAAAAACCTACTTTTTCTAACTTGCTTTAGGTCTAATTGAACAGGATACCTCAGCTTTTATTATTCAAAATTGTTTTTACTCAGTTTGAACTTGTGACGCTCTCCACTTTAGAGGTTGTGGTTCGCCATATTAAGCCCACAGGTTCCCCTCGGGATCCTTTTCCTCCACAGTTTTTTAAAGACATTTTTCCTAGTATAGGGCAGTATGTCCTTGAAATTATTAACAGCAGTCTGTCTTCTGGTCTGGTTCCTGCAAATTTCAAACATGCAGTAGTGCAGCCACTGCTTAAGAAACCTGGCCTTGATCACACAGTTTTAGCGAACTATAGGCCTATTTCCAAGCTGCCTTTACTTTCCAAGGTTTTAGAGAAAATTGTTTTTAGTCAACTGAAAGATTTTCTAGATGATAATGGCATCTTTGAGGTTTTTCAGTCAGGTTTTAAAACCCTTCATAGCACAGAATCTGCATTACTAAGGGTTTTTAATGACATCCTTCTGGCATGTGATTCTGGTAACCATGTTGTCCTTGTCTTGCTTGACCTAACTGCTGCTTTTGGCACCGTAGACCACAATATTCTAATTTCTCAATTAAGTGATGTAGTAGGTATTGGTGGCACTGCACTCTATTGGTTTAAGTCTTATTTGTCAGATCGAACTTTCTCTGTCAGCCTTCTCGGTTCCGAATCATCTTCTGCTCCTCTGTCATGCGGCGTCCCACAGGGCTCAATTTTAGGGCCACTACTGTTTTTACTGTATTTATTGCCTCTGGGTTCTATCCTTAGAAGGCATGGGATTGCATTTCATTGTTATGCCGATGACTGCCAAATTTATTTGCCACTGAAGCAGAAGGGTGGCATCTCCAGAAAACCTCTCATGACATGTCTAGATGACATTAAAGCTTGGTTGACTCTAAACTTTTTAAATTTTAATGAAAAGAAAACAGAGTTGTTGGTGTTTGGACCCAGTGGTCCCTGTGAGTCCTCCTCTGTAGATTTGGGACCTCTGGAAGTTTATTTTAAACCTGTTATTACTGATCTTGGTTTTAAGTTGGACAGTGATTCTAAATTGGACAACCAAATCAGAGCAGTGGTGAAGTCCAGTTTTTATCATTTAAGGCGACTGGCAAGAGTAAAATGTTTTCTTTCGAGGCAGCACAAATAGTGATCCATGCTTTTATTTCTTCCCACCTGGACTACTGTAACACACTTTATGTGGGGGTCAGTCAGTCGTTGCTCAAACGTCTGCAGCTGATTCAAAATGCTGCTGCACGACTCCTAACAGGAACTCGTAAAAGAGAGCATATAACCCCTGTCCTGGCCTCACTGCACTGGCTGCCTGTGTCTTTTAGAGTTCATTTTAAAATTCTTATGTTTGTTTTTAAATGCTTTCACAGTCTTGCCCCGCCTTACCTCTCTGAGCTTCTTCATTTCCACACACCCTGTCGGTCTCTCAGGTCAGCTGACCAGCTGCTCCTGGAGGTACCGAGATCCAGGAGGAAGCTCAGAGGGGACAGGGACTTCTCTATCATGGCTCCAAAATTATGGAATAATTTGCCCTTGCACGTTAGAGAGGTCCCTTCACTGTCCACTTTTAAATCACGTCTTAAAACCCACTTTTATTCTTTGGCTTTTAACCTCAGTGAGACTTAGTTTTCCGTTGAAATGAAATTAGTTATTTAATGAATTATTTTATGTTTTCTTTCTTTTATTTGGCTTTTATTTATATCTTATGTAATTTTATTTTATGGTTCCAATGTACAGCACTTTGTGTCAGCTGTGGTTGTTTTAAAGTGCTTTATAAATAAAGGTGATTGATTGAGGTGAAACACACTCTTACTTACTTTGCTTTATTTGATTTTTAGTGTATATTTATTGTTGTTTTAGTGACTGTTGTGTAAAATATGCTATAGAAATAAACTTTGACTTGACTACTTACTTAACTTGCCTAATCAAATACTAGTGGAATCGATAGGAATTGGTAGGAAGTCAACTTGAACCTGAAGTTTTATTTATAAGCTTCCAAATGACAACATCAGACACTTTAAGGTGCTTAATATTGTAAGGTAAAGACCCTACATTAATAGAGAGGAAACCCCAACAACTAAATGACCCCCTTTTAGCAAGCACTTGGCGACAGTGGGAAGGAAAAACTCCCTTCTAACAGGAAGAAACTTCTGTCAGAACCAGTGTCAGTGAGGGGTTATGCTACAACCTTTAAATGCTCATAATTTTAATTAAATGATCAACTACAGTAAATATAGAGCATCTTAACACTCAAGCAGTTGTGTATCCCTGCACTGTACCAGCAGTGTCTTTAAATTTCTCCATAACGTCTGTTACAACAAGCCTTTGTGGAGTGGGGACCTGGATAAATGGACAGCATACTAAAGTGACTGTGCACATAATTTACTAACAAAAGGGGATTTATCTAAGGCTGTCACAATAAATCCTCTCACGTGCCGGTCGTCATACAGTA
Source organism: Pelmatolapia mariae (assembly GCF_036321145.2). NCBI lineage: Eukaryota > Metazoa > Chordata > Actinopteri > Cichliformes > Cichlidae > Pelmatolapia > Pelmatolapia mariae. Next base: position 64,428,475 of record NC_086236.1, read on the forward strand.
CCGTATTCCCTGACGATGCATTGTCTGGAGGTGTTGGCTCCTTGGCGATCTGTCACAGTCAGAGCGTACACGCCGCTGTCCGCTGTGGTGTATCCATTAATCTGGAGTGTCGTCTCCTGCTGCTCGGTGCTCACACGGACATTTGGCCTCGTACCAGCACACTTGAGACTCCTGCCAGAGCACGTGGCCAGTGTCACTCTCTCAATATTAAACCCTGTTTCAGGCTCGTGTTCCCAGGTTATTGTGGAGATGTCTTCCAGGTGTCCACGCTTGATCTGGGCTTTCAGATCCAGGCTGGATCCGGGGATTACATACACCGGCTCTTCATTGAGGATGTGCACTGACATACAATGGAGCCCACATGGCACTGAGAACAAAGATCGCACTGTTCTTTATTACATCGTCTTCTGTGCCTCTTTCACTTACATGACTCATACAGTGCATATTTCTACTGCGCTGGCCATGAAGACCTGCAGTATTCAATCAGACTTTTGCTTCTGGAGTGTTTGCATTGTACGAACAAAATAGAAAGCTAATGAAACAAACAATAACATAATATGTCATCGCCATCCTTCTCAGTATGCGCTTTATGAATATACTATAGCTAGTTGCTGTCAAATAATGTCAAGTTATGATTTATAATGCATGACAGCCATGCCTAATGTGATATCCATCAAACCACATCAATATCCTAAAATCTGTGTCAAAGCCTGGTAAGCCTGTGTGCATTTACCATGAGAGCTATTAATCATGTGTCTTAACTTGAAAGGCAAAGGATGGGGGAAACGTAAATAATGCAAGTGCGGTCATTAACGCAAGAGGCACTTTTGCGTAACAGTGCGACGTCTTAGGGTTGTTTTGATCATTCTTTGTGTGGCTGAGGAACAGAAATTGTGCCACTGTCTCAGCTTGAACAAAGAAAAAGGGTAAAGCAACATAGCAATACTTTTTCCCTTCTTTGCTTTTTTTTCTTTTGCCTAATGACAAAATCATTAGTATGGCGGGTACAACAAAAAAGGCTTACTCAAGAGAAACAGTGGGGCAACTCTCCAGCACAGGAAATACTGTAGATCCATAACACCTGCTGATGTAGACAGAGAGTAGAGAAAGAGGAATTTGTCCATGACCTCAGCAGCGGCACACAATTTCCTCTGTACTCAGGCAGCAGGGGTGCCACTGCAGCAAGAATAATAACACCACCTCCAGAGAAAATGTGAAATTAAAATGAGAGCAAAAACAATTACAGCCAGCATGTCCTTCTATTAAAAAAACGTAAGCCAAATGTTTAGGGTATTCTTTTTTTTTTTCTCCCCTCTTAATTTATTTGTGAAGTATCCAAAGAAGAACAGTATTGGCATTGCAGACTGCAGTAAAATCAGAAGTTGGAACAAAACCGGGACACGTCTGCTGCCAAAACTAAAATGAAGCCCCTCAAGCACAGCTGCTACAGCAAAACACAGAGCGAGAGAACAGAGATAACGGTGCAAGAACACAACCCAACCTGCATGCATTAAATATAACCTAGAATTCCCCTTTTTGTTTACCTTGAAGTTATCCACATCAAAACCCTCTGCAGCGGGACTCACCTACCTTTCTAAACCCGAGACAGACAGCACAGTTGAGTCAGAGGTCTTCTGCTCTGTGTTGACTTTCTCAGAGGTTAAAGTGCAGCGCAGTTCACCTCAGTGAGAAGAATTATGGCCCAAAACACAGCGATACCTTTAAAGCGCTTGCCATTGTAAGAAATATTCCAGTTTGAAACAGCAGTAAAGCCAGATGTCTTCTGGAGCTTCTTCTCTTCTCTCTGGCCTTTTCCCCCTTCTTGTCATGTCCAACCCTTGTGTGTCACGTAGGCATCACTTTCTTTTCCAACAGTCTACCTCCCACCCCACCACCACTTCCTGTACAGTCAATGCTCTTTTCTGCTTTGTGCTTTAAACAAGTTGAACTGTCTATTGTAAAACCACCCCTTTTTATTATAAGCACCACCCTGCTCCTTTCCTGGGCCTGTGTTCTAGCATACACTCCCTGGACAATACAGCATATTTGATTCTAGATTTTCACACAGCTGCTTCTGAGCTGTTTGTTAATAGTGACAAAAAGAAATGGCTTTCTTTGGAAGGAAATCACTAACAATGTTGAAACGCATTCTTACAAAATAGGTTTTGTACTGCGGGCTTCTTATCCGGCACGAACACTAGTTGCCCTGCAGACACAATGCATTGTTTTGGTGTTGAATTGTAAAGAGGAAGTAATACACGATTTACTCTATTTTTATTTCCTCCAATAATTGTCCCTTGCTTGCAACTGAGAAACCTCTTCAAGCACGTTAAGGGGAATGCCAACGATTTCATTCCCTGGGAAAGTTTAGCTTTGTGTTAAAATCTGATCGCCAGCTGTTTTCAAAAAACTGGAAGCAGATACAAATGAATCCATCAAACAAGACGATTTGATATGATCGAAAGCGCCACAACAGCCTCCGAACCAGCTCTGAGATGAGATTATTTTGCCACACGTGTCTCTTACATCACTAGAGCACTGAAGCATAATGACATCACTTATTCAGAGGTTAGCTCCACAGTTTCTCACTTTGGGGAGCACATCCTGGGGCACGGATATAATGAGCGATTTAAAAATGATTATAAAACCATTTGTATTTGCAAAGGATTTACGAATAATCATGGGAATCACAGCTGTGGCCCCCACTGAGTCTACAGAAAAGTGCTGTTAGTTGGAATTAACCAGTGGGTGGCACTAATACAACAGCTGAAAAATATCAACACTGTTAGCCCTCATATCAGCTTTTTTTTCTTTTCTTTTTTTTCCTTCTTCTTCCTCAGCAGACATCATCTATAAGCTTCTGGCTCCATATGCAAATGAATTACTTGCTAGGGTTGTTTCAGTTTGCTAATGTGTTACTGCACAAGCGAGCAACTGAATCAAAGACTCAAATGTGTAAAGATGGTGCAATTATATGATTTTATCTGGTGCTCTAGGGGATCATGTCTTCTTCTTTCGACTGCTCCCTATAGGGGTCGCCACAGCGGATCATCTCCTTCTATCTCACCCTCTCTCCCTTACATTCTCCTCTGTCAACCCGTTGCACTACATCCACAAAGCTCCCCTGTGGGCTTCTTCTTTTACTCTTGCCTGGCAGCTCCATATTCAATATCCTTTGCCTGGTAGCCCTCCTCTGCACATGTCTAAAGCACCTCAGTCTTGCATCTTAACCACTGTGCTGACCTGAGATCACCTACCGGAAGGAAAATGCCGATGAATGATGAATGTGAAAGGAATCGACTTTCTCCAAATGCTGTCGCTTCTATGCAACAGCTGTTACTTCAAAGTTATTTCCCACCCACTGACCGTTCTACCGCAAACAAATGACTGCGGCCTCTTTAAGAAAACAGGCGTGTCCGTCACAGGTATGAACAGAAATGTAGGAAGTAGCCAACAAGTGTTTTCGTCTTTACAGCACAAAACTAATATGTGGACAAAGGGGCTATACAGAGGTAAGCCTATTATAATATAACCTATACTACATACTATATTTAAGATGTTTATGTTTGTTCGTTTATTAATCAGATGTAAACCGAACTAGATGTATAGCCAGCCAGCACAGTAACAATATGATAAAATGTCCACACAGCATTTATTGGAAAAAATATCCACACCTATCCCAGCTACCGGAGAAAATATCTCTAGGGATTTTTAAAAATATACACACATGCATACATTTATTGTGTGCATATATATATCTATATCTATCTATATATATATATATATATATATATATATATATATATATATAACTTGTATAGTGAAGGTTTTAATGCTTTAATCTCCCAACAGACTGGCCTGACTGACGACATGAGACAACCTTTGTTCCTTATCAGCTTGTCGCTGGCAGGTAAAACAATTTGCACTGACAGTCTCCTCTCCTCATGTCCCGCGTGCAAGGTTCAAACAGCTCACAAAAGTCTGTAAAGTCTAAAGAGTTTCGACTGAGTCTGTGCTGAGAGTGGGGGAAAAACAAGGCTGGGGAAAAGACGCCGTGGTATTCCAGGCACGTTTTAAAACAACTGCATTTCAAGCAGAAAGCTCGCCTTTAACCGCTCTTAAACCTGCGCGGCTGCATTCCCGTCGGTGCTCCGACTGAGTGACGTGATGCCTTCAGGGCCTGCTTACAGGCTGATACATCTGAGCTTTCATCTCGTGATTCAGAACGAAGAGTGTCTCAAATAGCTGTATGGCTTCTTCTTTTTTTTTTTTTAATGGGAAGGGCGGGTCTACAGGTTTTGAAAACAATAATATGAACAATAGGACTACTGGTAGCATCGATACCTGGCTATTGTTTTGAAAACATGACATAAAAAAGCAAACGCCTGCATAAGTCCCAAGAAAGGCGAAGTTTGCTTTTGTTTCAGTTATTTTTATAAAAAAAACAAAAACAACTACATTTCCTTTTTTCTGTTTTTCTTGTTGTTTTGTTTGTTTTAGATCTACTGTATTTTAAGAAAAAAAAGAGAGAGGGAGTGATGCTATGTATTTGTGAAATGTTTTTAAAGATTTATGAGTTCAGCAGGAACAAGTGAGCCCAGAAAAAGGTTCAGAGGCAGAATAACACGATTTTTCTTCACGGGGTTTGTTGATAGTAGCAAAAAATATAAAATAATGCCAGCCGCATTTAGCGCCTTGTGTTTTCTGTTTGTGAAAACCTTTTGCTCAAAAACAAAAAAAGATCAGGCAACAAGCTTCTGAAAGCGAATTAGCGCCAGGAATGTAAATTATATTTTAATTTGTTCATTAACTAAGGGCTGTTCTTCATGCATGAGAGATAATTATTAAAGTAATAATCATCAACATTTTCATATGATTAAATATTCATTTTGCTGCTATCGGCAGCTGCTTCTACACAGTTCTCATTCAACCTACACTGCTCATGAAAGCACTTTTCCAGTTCTAGTGCCTGCGGTTTGGTGGATGCGTTTCTGATAAATTCTTTGGTAAACAAGAAGCTGTTTAGTTTACATCTCCAGAAATGTTGTTCAGCTGAAAGTGAACTAACGAGAAGGACTGTCAAAAGAAACCGCCACACCCACTGGAGCAACCCACAGATTTAAAGTCCAGCCTCTTTGGGTACAAGTTTGCAGGTGAAAGTTTGATCATCACTCCACTTTTGCTGCAATTGGCATGGCCTCTGGACTCTTTGCTGCAGTTCATTTCAGATTCATGTATCCAACTAAATCACTTTAATAGTGATTTATTAGACAGGCTTTACTTATTAAAGTCTGACTCTTAATGATGTCATAAATGCATCTTATTTTAGGTGCCCTTGTAAAAACGGCCTTGTAAAAACATTCCAACCGCACATGAAAGCATCAGCTCTGGGCTGCTTCACTCGTTATCATTTCTCACTTCTGACTCATTACCCTTTATTCTGATTTTTTTTTTAAGAAGACAACAAACCTAAAAGCCTAAAACACTTTTGTTGTCTTTAACAAATCAGTGGGGAAACCTGAATACAGGCCATTTCACTGGTGTCATTTTATTCTCTGCTCTCCTGTGAAAATCGTATAAAGGCAGTCCAGTGAGACTGATCAGGACCATATTGATTTATTCACTATAAGTCATTGGCTGGTGTGTTGTCGCATAGAAGCTTTATATGCCAGTAAAAAAGGCATTGAAAATTCAGCAGGGCTTTTCCAGCTGCAATACTAACACAAAACAGAGAGAGAGAGGAATGGTAGCTAAAGACAAAAGCACATATTTCCTTCTTTATTCCCATGCAGATTTCAAATTGACAAACATGCAAACAGCAAAAGAACTTAAATTCAGTTTGTCTTTGGAACTTAGTTGCTTAAAAAAATCGCTTATGCACCACTGATTTTGTGAAGAGAGACAGCAAATATGATTATGACATGGCTTACAATAAGTCAGGCTAACAAAAACACAAAATAGATGTTTAGTTTGGGATCACTTACAATCCAAAAAACATGGTGTGAAATCGATGAGGAAAGAAAGAGTGTGTACCTTACTAATGGGTTTTTACCCCCTGAGCCCACTGTGTGTATCTATAGATTTTCTCCTCTGCAGTGGTGAAAGATGTACTCAGATCCTTGGAGTAAAACTACAAATTTAAGAATACTATGCTATTAGAAGTATTCCAAAACCCCATATAAGTGAAAATGCAGATGCTTTCTTTTCATTCTCAAAAACATGTAGGTGCATCTCTGTAACCTAAACATTTTTGTAAATGACATTTTTTTTCAGTTTTTATTATTATTATTATTTTAATTTAGAAATGTTACGTACCGTTTTATTCCATTCTGTTCCCAAAACAAAAACCACAAATGCTCAGTGATGTGTCCCACACCTTTCCCCTTCTTATTCACCAATCTGCATCATTATATTGCGGCAAACACACAGACACACACCAGACACTGTGCTACTACTTGCCTTAATTCTTCAGATTCAGCAAGCTGCTGGAAACATTCCTCAAAGATTTTGGTCCATATTGATATGATCACAAAGTTGCAGCAGATTTGTTGGTTGCACATCCGTGATGCACATTTCCTGATCTGCTGCAGAGGTGCTCTGTTAGATTGAGATCTGGTTATTTTAATACAGGGAACAAACTATCATATTCTAGGAGATGATTTGAGATGATTTGAGCTTTTTGACATGTTAACCTCATCAGAAAATGGGTACACTAGCAGCAATACTCAGGTCGGCTTTGACTCAGTTGGTGCTAAGGAGCCCCCGCATTACTACACAAACATCACCACCCTATTACAAAGAAGAATGGATCCATGCTTTTCTGTTGCTTCAGAAACTGTAGCTCATTACATCAGTCAGTGTTTCTAATCTTATATTGTCCAGTTTGATGAGCCTGTGTGAATTACAGCCTCATTTTCCTGTTCTCAGCTGACAGGAGTTGCATCCTCTGTGGTCTTCTGCCTCAAGGTTTGACGTGTTGTGCATTCAGAGATGCTCTTCTGCATACCTTGGTTATAACGAGTCCTTATTTGAGTCACTGTTGCCTTCCTGTCAGCTCGAAGCAGCCTGACCATTTTCCTCTGACCTCTTGACATCAACAAGATATTTCTGCCCAGAAAACTGCTGCTCACCAGATATTCTCTTCTTTTGGATAATTTTCTGTAAAGTTTAGAGATGGTTGTGTGGGGAAAATCCCAGCAGAACAACAGTTTCTGAAATATTCAGACCAGTGAGTCAAACATCGACAACCATGCCATGTTAAAAGTCACTTAAATCACATTTTCTCCCGTGACGTTCAGTTTGAGCTTCAGCAGGTCTTCTTGACAGTGCTTACATGCCTAAATGCATTGTATTACTTCCATGTGATTGGCTGATTAGACATTTGTATTAATGAGCAGTTAAACAGGTGTACCTACTAAAGCGGGAGTGTATTTGCCCACGGACTGTTAATAGCATTTTTAACTTTCAAGAGAATCCCCTCTTTTCAGTACTTGCTACTGTAACCAACATTAGATGCTTATTTTTCTTTCTTTGTTTCTTTCTTTTTTTTTGTTGTTGCTGTAAACAGACCAGAAACCAAATCCAGCTCGGACATAAGTTTGACCAATTTTTCATAGTGAAAAATGACCTGAACATGACCCGTTCCCTTGTGGGAGTATCTAAGTAATGTGGGCTGTTGCAGTGGATGGCCTTGCTTTCGCCTGGCTTTTTGGAGGGTGCTTTTCTTCCCAATAGTTAAACTGGCTCTCCATTTTCAGCTAGGCAGTTGTTTGAACTTTCTCCATCTGTCTTTGGTTTTGGTCGAAGCCACAGCTTCTCAAATGATACATAATGCGTCACCATCAAAGTATGAGAACCGTTTTGCTGTTTATGTTGGTTTTAACTAGTTGTTTGTTGAATGAACTGATGACTCATTATTGAGGAAAGAAGAAATAAAAAGGCCATACATTGATTTTATTCCTTAGACTTTTCTAAGACTCTTTTATCTAGACTCTTCTAATTTCTGCAGAAGGTCACAAAACAAAAACGCTGACATGCACTGATTTAATTTTAAAAAATACACTGTGTTTATGCTTATCTTTGCCTGGATTACCCTGAAATTTGATGTAAACAGTCATGTGTCCTCAGGTGCTATTATGATGATGGTTAATTTCACTATCTAGTATATTTATTTTCGTGAAAACAGAATTACATTCCTATCAGGTTCTGCTGCACGTTGTTTGAAATATAAAATATTTCCTCCACCCTAAATTGAAATGATAACATTGTAAGCACTGTATCTTTAATATCTCTCTTTTTTTGTTTGCTTGTTTAGTTCTCCTCTCCGTCGGTGTACTGGGTCAGAAACCGGTGGTGATCAATTTCCAGACAAATCCAGTGTTGTCTCAAACTGGTACTGATGTAGTGTTCACATTGCTGAACCTACCAAGTGTCCTGAGCATCACATGGTCGTATGGGACCAGCCCTTTGGGCCTGTGGGCTGGAGGGACCTCAACGGTTGATTCACCCCCGCAGTTCCAGGGCAGGGTCTCCATCACTGCCAACACGCTCCGAATCGGAAGTGCCCAGCTCCGGGATGCAGGGAGCTACCAGGCAATGGTGCTTCCCACTTCTAGCACAAACCTGTCTGTGAACACCGGATCAGTACAGCTGAGAGTGTTTGGTAAGAGATAAAGAAGTGCCCCTGTGAGTTGATTTAAGAGAGGGTTGGGAAGTGGGGTGGGAAGGGAAAGTGGAGGGCTTGTAGAGTGTGTGGGGGGGGGGAGAGGTTTTGAGGGAAGCAATAATGTTAGGGAGGAATACCAGGGAGTAAAAAGAGAAGAGGGAGGATTCGGGAAGTAAGAGAATTAGTCTGGGAGGTATAATGAAATTAGTGACCCATAGTAGGCGAGGTAAAATTAATGAAAAAAGAGGAGGGGATGAAGCCAGTGGCTCAGGGCTTTATGCTAATTAAAACTCATTCAATATGCAGCATTCATGCTCTTAGATGTTTGATATTATAGCGGTTTAAATGTAGCGTTGCATTTGCATACAGTACATACTGTATTTGCATTCATTTATATTCAATACTGTAATGGAGCCCGAACAGCTGAGTGTCTCTCTTTATTTTCAGTCAGCTGCCCACGCTGCAGGGATGATGTACAGATTTTCTCAACCTTCTTACCACCAGTGCTAATAGGGTGCCAGAGAGACCGAATTGTTAGAGGCACTAGTCTATTATTGCTGAAAGGTCACATTCTCCAAACTCACCACAGCAAGTTCATGTCATGGAACAGCCAAGTCCTTCTGCACGACTCTCAGCCTCCTACTTACTCGTTCATAGCTTCCTCTTGAAATGAAAGGCAGCCAAAATGCTAAAATATAAATCCTGCTGCTGATTCACAGGTGATCTGCAAAAACAGGAGTGATTAGAGTTATTTAGTAGTTGCTCAAATGTTTTTGTTTGTTTGCTGTAGCTGCTGCAGTTCTCTCTTAGTCACCGCTTCCTCCTCCTCCTCCATCCGTATGCCCCCTCTTCTCTTTTTCCAATTATTTAACTTAGGCTGCTCGCCAAGAGGCATTTCGGGTACCACTCACACCGTCTGCCCCCTTATTCGCCATCTGTGCCTCTATCTGAACGGTGTCCCTTCTCAGCTCTCACTTGCTTTGATTACAACAAATTATCCTCAACAGATACATAAAGCTGCCCTCTATTGTTCTGTCACTCCAACTTTTGAAGTGAGCTCCCTCTCGTTCTCTTTCTCTCTCAAACACTCAGGCTCATACCTATAGTAGTCGTTAATTTTAAAATCTTTTCTCGACATTTCTGCTTTTGCGGCTCTTTGGTAAAGTTTATTTTTCTCCCCATAGATGCCGTAGCCGGAGTGAGTGTGTCTGTGCCTTCAGTACCATTGGAGGGGGGAAATGTGTCTCTGAGTTGTACATGGACTGCTGGGACAGAGATTACAGTCCAGTGGGGCAAAGGAGGCTCAACAGTCACTGCTGACTCCAGGATCACCATCTCCGGTGGCTCTCTCATCATTAACCCAGCCAGACGGAGTGATGCGGGGGAGTACACATGTACAGCCAGCAACCCTGTCAGTGCCCAAACTGCCACAAAGAGCCTCACTATCTACTGTGAGTTTGTAGTGATTAAGACAAGAGGAAGCTAATCTGCTGTAGCCACTGCAAATAGCAGTAGCTTATCTGCTTACCCCCATTGCACCGCATACAGTATGCTGAAGTGCACTCAGAGTGCACAGAACATTGTCCAAAAGCTTATTGTTGTGCTTCTGGCTTTGTCTCGATCACATCAGTAATTCAGTAATTCTCATGTTACAACTACTATGCTTCTGATCGGTGTCCTCAAAGATCTAACGTTTATTTTTTGTGTGTCCAAAATAAATCCCATCCTCTGTAGCCACAAACGTATTCATCAACAGAGGCTGCTGTACTGTAGACTGATAACAGCTGGTAAAACTAAAAGTGCAGCTAATGATTACTTTCAATGTCACCTTATCTCTTGATTAATTTTTTTCTCCAATAATTATTCAGGCCAGTTTTTCAATTTCAACCACAATTTCCCAGTTTGGTGAACTGGGCAGTAATCAAAAACAGAAATCAACCATAAATCTGCAAAGCCTGCATGTGGGAAACTATAACAAGCAAATATTTACAATGGTTTCCATCTTTTTTTAATTAATGCATTTCTTCAGTTAAGCTGTGCTGACATCAGACCAGCTGAGTTTAGGGTAGTAGTTAATGTTTGCCCACTAACTGCATTCTTGGTGGTTCAGTCCTTTTGACACTGAACCTGCCAAAGTGTCCTTGGGAATACACGGCGGTTTGAAACAACCTGGCTTTCAAGCATCATGTGGGAGAAATTCCATCCATATTTCCGATAAACAACATACACAATGTTTATTTGAGTCGTACTTGATTCGTACTAGCTTATAATCATGTTTTAAGAAGAAAAATACAAAAGCGGCCACTTCAGTGAGGGAATTATACTGTGAGGCATGCAAGTCATGCAATACATGTAAAAATAACCTTTAGAGAGAACATTTTCTTATTTTTTCAGTATGGCAAAACTCCATTAGCTGAATAACTTGCAGTCAAGATTAAAGACAGTTCACCAGAGCGATTTATCTTGATGTCTTTAAAATAAAATTGACAAAATGATAACCCCTTTAGCTGAACATATAATCCGTGCCTTTGCTTTTTGAGATATAAAACTGTGCTCATTGTACTTGTGAAGTAAATCTTTCTGGTGCTGATAACTTTGCCCTCTAATAATCAACAAACCAGATGGCCCTGACACCCCTGTGCTGACCAAGGACACCCCGAAGCAGTGTGTCGGGGGAGGGGACGTGGTGGTGGGACAGACGGCGCGTCTCACCTGTACATCTAACTCGCTGCCTCCTGCGCTCTTCTCTTGGCAACTCGACGGACAGCCTATCACAAATAGCCCGCCGGACAGCGGGGTGCTCACCATTCAGACTTATTCGAAAAATCAGAGCGGCCGATACGCCTGCACGGCCAGAAACGCCATCACTGGAAACACGTCAACGCAGAGCACAGTCTTTGCCGTCGTGGGTGAGTTATGGTGAACGCTGACCTCTCTCTGACTGATCATGATGACAGTTGGTTTTGGACTCCGTCCTCATATCTGTCTTCACGACAGGAGAGGGACAGAAAGTATCCTGGGAGATTGATCTGCTGAGAATGCGGTCAAAGTCATTCAGTGAACCAGCCCGACTCATCCCTTTATTTTCACTTGTTTCCTCACCCCCCTCTTTCTTTGCAATTACTTTATCATCCTTTTTTAGAATCTTCACCTCCTCTTGTCTCATTTTTTTTCTTTGCCTCCTCTTGTTTGTCTGAGCCTCCAGACTCATTATCTTTATTAATTCTCCCCCCTGTGACACCATTCCTTCTATTTCAGACGTATGCTTCAGCGGAGGGGAAGTGGCGGGGATTGTGATTGGCTCTTTCGTGGGCATCTTAATCATCGTGCTCCTCATCGTGCTTATTTTCTTTCTTGTGCGAAGAAGGAAGGGTGAGTTCGTGTGTGTGTATGGCCACAAACCTTGTGTTTGTCCACTTTTAAAAATTTTATTATATATATTTTGTGAAGCAAAACACTTTTCATCACAGTCTTTATTAGCATCTAAAAAGTAGTCCATTAATTTTTCCTTGAAATGTTGCAATGTTATTTGTTTTATTAAAGCATTAAGACAAAGGGAAACTGCGCTGGTTCCAAAGACCAACCCAAATCAAAGGCCTGTGGTAAGCCCCTGTAAAATTTTAACTACAGATCTGATTTACTAATAATTCTTTTTTGTTCTCATTCTATTTTTCCTTTTTCTGTGTCTTTCCATTAAGCCCCCAGATCCACAGCCTAATGGTAGAAGGGATTTGGATCAAGGTCCCAACCCTCCCCTCTATCAACACAACTCTGACCGCTTATACAGAGCCGCACGCCAAAGCCTTGACAACCTGCAGACACTGCCGCCAAATGGGCTGCGTAACTCTGACACACGCCAACACAATGGCCATACGCACACAAATGGACTCCTACACAATGCTATTCAGAACACCAATTCATATCCACATAATGGCATTGACAACCCGGCTTTCGTGCAGACCGATGCTCAGAATACAAACACACTCCCAAACACACAGCAGCAAAATCCTAACATTCTCATACAGACTGGCCCTGCCCAGGGCGGCGGCCAGCCGCAGGCGGTTCATGTCAGCCTTAACGCGCTGCCGCAAACTACCCAGCCGAACAACAATGCACAGTTGCCCACCATTCATGTCAATCTTAACTCGTATCCAACTGGTGGCCAGCAGACACAGCAAGACATTTCTTTTCCCTTTACCAATGCAGCCAATAATAATGCTTCACAAATCCAACACAGCCTGATGCCTGCAGGGCAGTCTAATCCCAGAATGCAAAGTGGCGGACCCTATCCTAGTGACCCCCAGAATGCTCAAGTAAACGCATATCAGCAAGATCAACCAGGACTTATTCCGACTGGATACACACATTATAACAGTAATAACACTTCACAGAGGAATGCCAACACACAAACATACCAGGAACCAGAGTCTCACAGGAGGTCTGACAGGAACTCTGGAAGACAAGAGGCCACTCCTAGTTCCTCCCGTCGACAGATGTCTTGGGATTTCCTCAGAGGGACACCAGCGTATCCCAACGGCACGCAAGACAGAGGACAGACATCATCTGAGTACACCAGTGATACTACAGACTATACCAGCCATGCTCCCATACGCGAAGGAAGAACAACAAACAGATCTCAGCCTCGAACTCAGAGACAAACTGCTTCCCGTAACAGGACTCCACCCAGACAAGATGCATCATTAGCTGACAGACGCTCGCGGCACCACTCGGCTGATTTTCAGCAGGTACTCTCTGGCATTTTAACCCAGCATGAGTCCTCACAACGCACACAGAGAAGCCCCCACACACAAAGGGAAAGTGCTCAGCGAGACATCAGAGGTTCGCCTCGTAGCCAGTCTGCCCCCAGGCAGGAAGCCACTCACAGCAATAACCCCCAGGCACTGCCTCCCACTGCCTCTGTAGGCCACTCTGCTGTCTCACAAGGACCCACCATACAGCAGGGACTGACTGCACCGCAGGGTGCGGACACAAGAGCTTTGGCTGATCCTAATCATCTTCAACAGGCACACATGGTTCAGCAAAACAGAACAGCACCAATTCAAACAGCACCACAAGGCGTGGGTACACAGACACAGCCTGTCACACATGGTGCTGGTCAAGCTCCCCAAAGGGGCACTGCTCCAGCCCCATATCCCTCCACCCAGCAAAAACCCAGTAATCTAACCCAGGCTGCACTCAAAGCCCACACTGCAAGGGCTCAGACATTTCAAAATCGGAGACAGCAGACCCAGGCTGCCCTTCTTCACCCCGGACCACAGACTCAAGCTCCAGCTGCTGTGGATCAGCACCCACCGACTCCTCCTCCTGTTATCCCCCTCAGAGAGTTTCAAACGCTCCCCAAAGAGCGCAAACACCATAAATCCCCTGGTAGAGGCCCGGAGCCCCCCAGACCTCCAGTTAATATGCCAGTGGCTCAGCGACCCGATGCGCATCGCCATCACACCGTGATGCCTACCAACCATCATCACCAACCTCGGAATGGCCACATGCATGCCACCGCACACAGGCATGGCCACGCCCATGCTCGTGGCCATGGGCAGCCTGCCCACTTAGCTCACCAAAGGCAGGTGAGTGTGAGACACAGCACGATAGCTTGAAACCGCAGCCAACAGATGCCATATGTTTGATATTGCAGATTTCCAGCATGTGGCTCTCTCTGACGTGCACTTTTGTGCCTGTGTTGTCCTGCTTCCTGTGTACTTGCATTTATACGAGGCCTGCTCCTTCTTTCACTGTCTGCTCAACAGTTGCTGCCTCTGTCTTTTTTGAAAGATGCTTGACAGTATCTTAAAAAGTGTTGCATTTTTTGGGTTGACAGTGTTTGTCAGTGCTGTAAAATTGTATTTAGTCTTGAGTGTTTGTGACATTGTGGCAGTTTTTAAAGTAGCATTGTGTGTCAGGTGTTCTGCTTTTTTTTTGGTGTATGTGTGTGTCACATTGGCAATGAAGGGCTTGTTGTGTGTCTCCAGCAACAGGCTCACAGAGGGAGACCAAGATGATGACAGATGTCAGCAAACTACACTCTGCAACTGTCCTGTGAACAAACAGCCGACAGACGAGATCCAATATACCACCAAGCAAGACTGACTGCACGGGGTTTAGCACTTTAAAAAGCTGTCAAACGCTGTCATAACTGACTCCTGAAGTCAGTTATGTTTTTATAGAAAAAAAAAAAGATGAAGACCGGGATGAGAAATATTTTCTGAAAAGATATTAGAAATTATCTTAAAGGAGGTTCGAGCTACCCTTTTTAAGGGGAAAAGAATTACACTTACTACAAAGCTCCATAATCAACAAACCTTTGGAAATACAATAACTGTGTCCCGGACCCAGTTATTGGACTGCTTTGTACTTCTGAAGCACAGGTCATGTATCACAATTTGCCAAGGGCTTGTTTTTTTTTAAAGTGCAGTGATCCATGGGACCTGAAGAAGTTCATGTACTCTCATCTATTCATCAGCAGCACTAAACAACTAAACTGCCCAAATAAAATGCACACGAGGTAGCTGCGTGAATATCCGTGACTACCTGAGCCGATAATGACAAACAATAAATGAGAAAGGACCCTGCACAAGATGGACTCGGCCCCTGGGAGCAGTTATGAACGATGAAATTAGCAGCAGGGGTGGTCTTGATTTACTTGGAGCTATTTATTTTGTGCCTTCTGTTTACAGATGCCTCTTATGACACTTCTCAATTAAAGGGATTCGCTCCAGTGGTGCTGGGAAATAATGCTCTGCTTACTATGAGGGGGATCCCCCCAAATGGATGGGCGCCTATTAATTAAATGCTTTTATGTGACTTAAATGACTTGGAAAATAATCATACCCATGCACGAATGAGGTCAGCACAAAAAAAAAAAAAAAAGCCTGAGCCGCCGCACTTTCTGCTGAAAAAGCAGTGTAACAATTTACGGGTTCATAGACGGCTCATTAAAAATGAAAGAATGTCATTATTAGCTTTATTATGTATTTATGCTTTTTTTTTCCTTTTTAAACTCAGGGGGTATAATTTTATATTGATGATTTAAGTTGCACTAATTGATATCAGTGGTGTTGTTTCGTATGTTTTATTTAATACTGATATAGTTCTGTTTCTCCTAACAGAACCAACAGCTCGGGCACTGTATTGCACCAAATGTGTAACAAAAAGTTAATTGTGTCACATAAATTTTGTGCTGGCTAAAAGTTCAAAGGGTTTAAAATGTCACATCCCGAGCCTCCAGCAAAACCATTTACCGCTAGTATGCATCTGTTGCAAGATTTTTTTAAAAAACAGGGCATGTGTTTGTGACCTTTTTATTATTATTAGCAGACAAAAAGTGGATATGGGAATCAAAGCCTCAGGTTAAGAAATTGAAAAGTCTCTTTTATTCCCCTGGAACTTATTTCGCATTACGAATACAAATCACAGAATATCCCCAACTCTGTTCTTTAATATTGAAATGAATAAGCTCAGCGTTTGAAACCAACATGAAAAACTACCCAGCGCATATGGAAGCTCCAACCAGACATCTGGAGCACCATAATTCCTTTGGTTCTTGTTTTGGAAAATGAATGCTTGTAAACAGTTCATACAGATGTTCCAAGTGAGATGATAAAAGTACAGTATTTATCATGAGAAGAATTTGTATATATTTGGGATTAATGAACAGATTTGTATTTTTATTTTATCAATAAAAATAAAGATATTTTGCTACTGCGTTTGTCATCTCACTAGACAACACTTTTCAAGGACTGTTCACAGCCAAATGCACCCTCACAAACACATGAGGATTTTGGATTTCCAGTGCAAAAATACCTCCTGTATGCATGCATGTTGACAGTAAGTCAATCCATATAAGCGCCTATTTATTCTGGTGTTCTTCTGTATCACAGAGCTGTTTGCAGTCTAGCCATATTTCTGCTCACTGTGTCTATAGTGCTAATTATTCATGGCGCCTGTGTATACCGAGTGCTGTTGTTGATTCTGCTCAGATAAATCTGTTCCTTCGGCTTGCTGTGGAGGTGCGGAGTGTGTGTTTGGATCACAGCTCCATCAGTCTCCCAATCCCCTGCTCCCACTTGTACGTCACCTCTGATGAACAGGCCTGCTGCTCACTATTGGAGACACTTCACGGTAGTCTAGCACTGTAATGAGTGGAGATGGAGTGCATTTGAGTACCTGGTACCAGAATAGGTTACACCATTGCCTACCGGTTCCAGATGAAAGCTGTGATTTATGAAAAGTTTGGAGCAGTTTTACAAATGAAGTACTTTGTATACTATGCTACCCCTGCTATCTTTGGAGGGATGTGTGTTGTTTATGGGCTAAACAGCTCAACGGAAATTGCAAGACACTGTGGAGTGTTCGAACACGCAGCACAGTAAACCTCAAAAGCTTATGTCGCCACCTTCCCTGGGCCAATTTGCATGTAAATCTGCTCGTGTTGTTTTAGTATACTGATTTAAAGTGATTTACTGTGACTGCCGCAAGTAATTGTAATTGTTTACGCATCCCTTTGGTGGCATAAATTAAAGGAAAACATAGCTCAAGTGCTGTGTGTGCAAAGAGGGCATTTTTCTGTATTGACGAATGCTCGTTGTTGAGTGTGTCAAATTGCAGCAGCGAGCTTTCCTGACTCAAGTGTGTAGAGAGCCAGTGTTGATTTTACTCTGGAGACTGCAGCAGATTTGCCCAGAAAACCTTAATGCCACAAGATGGCCAATATAATCCTAATCCAATCTTAATTTAAATTCAGCGCAGCTCAGCAGGCATGCATATTTTTGTATATTTGATGACATTTTATAGTTTGGAAATAACAGGGGAATGGCCATAAAGCCCAGACCAAATTTAGTTCAATTAAGTAACCTCTCAGAGTGAATAAAAATTGATGATACCTCCTTTCTTTTGTTCACAGCATTGATGGTGATTTATTCCAGCACAAGGCGAAAGAAAGAGGCCAGGCACGGCAGTCCTCATAAGACCGTATGATCATTGAGATGAGCTGCAAAGCCCGTTGAGATCAATGCTGTTCATCCCTCTCAAAGTGTCCTTGGGCAAAACACTGAACCCCTGCTGCTGTGCGTTGACCCCTTCGGTGAAACAGCATGTGAATATGAGTGTCAGAGGAATACGAAATGAAACAAATTTATGATTAAACTTTGCACACAGGATAACTGAAAAAGGCTATGAGTCTAAATTTATGACTCTAGACTGTCCCACAGTCATCTATCCTTGGAAAATGTCCTTGACCAGGACAGTGAATCCCCAGCAGTTCACTAGCTGTAAATTGCTCTAGACGGGCGCGTCTAAAATGTAAATCATAAGTCGAAACTGCACTGTGTCAACTACAGACTCCATGCCTCCACCTAACCCACAAGGGGGAGCCATGTGAGAAGTTTTTTTTTTTTTCACTTCTATTGATCACTTTCTACCACTTTTCTTCCTCCTCAAGGCCTTCGCCATCTGTGCAACTGTGACAATGTGTGCTGAAATTAAATGCAAGCCAAAGGCAAAGTAATTTTTGTCTGTGGTCCAGCTAAGAAAATTAAAACACAATAAAAAAAATAGCTTAATATGCAGCATTAGGAATATCCTTACTTGTCACAGACTTGTTTACAGAAGTATAAGGGTGCCTGCTGCCTTCTGGGATACATATCAAATACAATAACTTCACAGACTTTTGTGTATCAGCGTAATCTTCAGTTTAATCAATTGAGCATATCGTGCTGTGTTTAATATTTTCGCCATGCTTTTGCTATCAAATAAAGACAGACTGTTTTATTGATATTTTCACAGTAACGTAAATCCAAAACAAGCCTGAATCATTGTAGAAATTCTGTATCTTAAAACCTATTCAACAAATCTTCTGTGGCATAAACAGACAGCAATGAAAAAAATCTATTTGTCGTAAATACCCTTCTATAAGAAGACAGACACATTCATGGACACTTCCCTTTTTTGAAGCAGAAGTTTCAGGGTAGAAATAACCTATAGTTTAGAGCTTTACCTTAAATGTTCATTAGAGATGCTGAGAATATTGCATGGGTTATGAAACTGAACATAAATGTCACCGTCTGCAAGAATGACACCAAACTTAACGTGTACAACATTTTCAAATGAAACGGAGGTTCCTTGTATGCAAGCTGCAACCAGGAGTGGGAGGTACCCAGAAGTAAGTGCACATTCATCTTTGGTGTTCAGAAAAAGCAGATTCTTCGAGTTGTTGTGCAGATAGTTCTCATAATTAAGTTATGAAAAATCCAACATCAGCAGAAAAAAAGAAAGATGATTGTGCAAAACTGAGCAGATGCGCAACTCAGTAAAACTACTTGTGAGCCAAGAACAGTGAAACATGCAGCACTGCAGATACTTGCTAGAGAGAGAGCTCTTTAACACAATGCTTTTTGATCCATATAATTTGTATTTAAAAACCTTTCCAATCATTTTCTAGGCACAAACGCTCCCTGAAAACATACTTCTAGGTGGAATTAAGTCTTCATCGCAGCGAAGACTGGCTTGAAATGTTAGAAATTAGAGTATTTCTCTATTGTTTTGGCACTTTTCTTGAAAGATTTTTGAAGTCATTGGCTACGTGCAGCAAAATACTAGATAAGATAAGCTGCAACCTTTAATTCATGTGTCAAAATCGAGTCCTATGTTACTGAATAACTAACCAAACTAAAAAAAAAAGAGTCTTTTTGAGACTGTGTGAACCATGGTGTTCATAATGTTCAGATATTTTTTTCAGAGTGACTTTTGTCCCTCATGTTCTCTCTGGCAGTGAATAGCTGCGATATCAGACTATTATTTTTCGGATTTTTTTTTCTTTTTTGAGAATGCTAATGTGATCTACACTGAATGCTCTTCAGAGGCCGATTTTAGGAGACAAAGTGTTACTTCCTGCTTTGTAAACAATGCACACTTGCCTAATGAGGAGGCTAATGAGAATGTTCATACAACACAGGATAATGCCAGAAATAAAAAGAAAATGCACAAAGCACTGCATGGAACAAAAGTGTCTAGATCAACTATATTTTGACAGTTAGATGTTGTTTTCTGCATGTGATTGCTTATATTTTGCAGAGTAAAACTATCGCGCTGTGGCCAGCATCAGGGATCATCTGAGAACTGAGCCAAAGCAAGTGAGAAAAACTGTAAAGCAAGGCTGACTGTATATATATAATGGCCACAAGTGACATTTGCAGAGGAAAAAGTAAATGCCAAAATGTAGTGTGCACAAGCAGAAAGTAGTCATAAAGTTAGTGAACGGAGTCAGAACAGAAGTTTGCACATGATTTCAAATACATGAACTTTGAGCAAGTTCAACTTTAAGAGAAAGGTTGTGATATTTCTTCTTTCTGAAGAAGTGTCATTCAAAGTATGAAGAAATATATGCAGTAAAAATAACACAGATCTTAAAATAGTTCAAATTCAGACATCCAAGCATACCAGGTGGCGGTGATGGGGACCAGATGATGAATGTGGAGGTAAACCTGCAGCCACAGCGTTCACAGAAGTTTTGTTTTTCTTTCTGCCGTTCTCCACGTTGCACAGTTTATCATGGGATGAGCTGTAAAAATAGAACTCGGAGACTTTGCGTTTTTCTAGCAGATCACTCTAACCAACTCCTTTGAAAACCAGTGTGAGGTAGGGTGCAGTAAGCCTGTATTGCAATAGCAGCGTAATTAAATACAGCAGAGCGGTCTCATTTCCAACTTGTCACACAGCTAACGCAGGCTAAGAATAGTGGTTCAACACTTGGTAGGAAAACTCTTGTCTTCCAGGTGGAAGTCCAGAGACTTAGAGTCTTTATAATAATTTTCAGAAACTATGTTAAGGTAATACTAGTGCTTTGAAATGACACACAAAAAAGGTCCTGACTATGACTTTGTGTGTGACAATTTGGGAGTAAGAATGTGTTCATCAAGCACGGAAAGTAAAGTCCCACATACCTTTAATCAGAGGGCTGTCAGTGGAGCTTTAAATACCCCACAGAACAGATCCTTCACTTGGTTACTGTGTTTGCATGCTACCAGCTGGATGGACTGCATTCTCCTGGACTGGTTTATGCCACTGCCCTACTTTTCTTGTGACTACAAAGCATGAGTTGCAAACACAATCAAAAACAGGCCGTCCCTGTTAACCAGATGCCAGGAAGTCTTTGGACTTTGTTTCTTTAGGTGGTTATTTATGCCTGACCAGTATAAAAGCAATGGGGATTGTTCATATCGTCTTATCAAAGAGTCTTCACGGCAGTTATAATGTACAGTATGTACTCAAGGAAAGGTACTTCACAGCTGCACTGTGTGATATGCTGCTATATCAGTTCACGTGTTGGCAGGGAACAATAAAATAAAGAACCTGCTAAAAACACAAGCTTAATGATGCCACCGTTCTCAAGTTCATAGAGTTTGTATCCTCTATAGTTTTACAGCATGTTAACAATCAGACTCTTATGTACATGTCTATATATTCTTGTTCAAAACAGCATGTTATTTGATATGGATGTGTTGACCTACTTATTTGGGCTCGGCAGAAGCAATGACTACTTTTAAACTCTAAATATATCTTTTACACCCACAGTAGGAACCGAGACTGGTCTTGAGTGACAGATTAGTCAGCTGCAATAAATTTATCTGTGTTCCAGTAATTAATTATATATTTCTGACTGCAGTGTGCAGAAAGTCGAGGGCGATTTGTTGGCAAAGACCTTAGTCACAATTTTAATCTTAAAGGGCTTTTAGTTATTAAAGAAAACAATACAAAACATTAATGATAGTATTTTATTTTAAAAGTATTTTAAAGTATTTTCTTAAAATGTTTGTTATTGATTTGAACAACAAATAAATAAAGATAATTACTATTACTGTTAGAACTTTTGTAAGACAGAAAATGTATTTTGTCATATCTATCTATCTATATATCTATATCTATATCTATCTATCTATCTATCTATCTATCTATCTATCTATCTATCTATCTATATATAGATATATCTATCTATCTATCTATCTATCTATATATATATATATATATATATATATATATATATATCCTTTCTTTAAAATAGTAAAAACATGAGACAGTGAAGTAGGGATACAGTTTTTCTAGAGGGACATGTTGATTTAGACAGAGTAATAAAACATGGCTACAGGTTACAATGGAGAAAAATCAATAGTGCTTTTAAATTAGCCTACATCTTACCAGTTGTTTGATATGCACCACAGCATACGTCAGTGATGAAACACGCTGCACTGGAAAGGAGTATAATAGTGTTTTAACAGTTGGCTTGGCAACAGAAGAAAGGACATAACACTAGGGTGATACCAGTAGCAATTACTCTTAGTTCAATACAACTCAACCCCTGAACACTACTAATCTTACCCAAGAAAATAAGAAAATAGGTTAGGCCACACAGACGCAGGAGTCAGTGTAAACAGCATGTTACTACTTAAAGACAAAGACAAAGCATAAGCTTGTAGTGCCAAATCAAATTGTTAGGCTAGCCAGGGTAACCGGGATTCTCAAGAGTTCAATGGCTGCCTATTAGAAACTACAGCAAATCAAATTACTAACCACCTACATTACATGTGACACATTGAATGTAGAGAACAAAGGGCAGCGAATGCCTTCACATGCTGAGGTTCTAATGCTTGATTTATGGTACCACGGTTGTATCTGTTTACGTGGGTATTTGACTATGAAGAGCATCTGGAGAGGGGTTTTCAACCTACACAAATGTGCTCCTGTGCAGTTCTCCAAAACCCCAACAGAAGGTGTCCCAACTGTGCGTCGGCTGATTGGGTAACAAGTGGGCTGGAACGGAGAAGGAAGCCAGGCTTCTTCGGTTCTGGAGTTCACCTGGAATCGGAGAAGTGTGAAAAATATAGGATGAAAAGCACAGACAGTGGCTGCAGTAGACACTTGGTTTTTAACATTTGGTTTCACTTCAGTTCTTTGAATAAGTTTGCTTTTTGCTGTGGCTGGCTGATGAACTAACAACAGCAAGAGAGGCCTACAGACTAGTTTACCACATACTTTGGACACTGCCGCCATCTGGCAACAGACACTCTCTGCAGGTAGACCGGCTGTCCGTAGCTCCCTGCGGTCTGCTAATGCACTGCCAATGGAGAACCATGTCGAGCCCAAAACTGACTAGGACTCAACCACTTTTTGTCAGCATTCCTGGGCATCTCAACACTCACATACTTACTTAGCCAGGCAAGCTCTAAAAGGAGAAATCTACCTAATGTGGCAACATCAGCATGACCCTGCTAGCTAACACAGCTCCAGGGCTCACCTTCAAACTGCATCCCAGAGGAACTCTCATTAGGTTACAGCTTGTTCTCTCAACCTCCATCTTTCCTCATCCTTCACACAGGACCCTTTTCTACCTTGATAGCAAAGAGTGTTAATCCAAATCTACACTGGGGGAAATAATTATGTGATAACCTGCTAAATTTGCAAAACTGATTTGCATGCATTGAGTAAAATTTGAATGCTTAGCAAAACATGACTTAGAATTTGTTGGCTAGCACAGAACTTGATGAAGACGGTGCAACATCATCATCTACACAGATGTAAATTCTGGGGCTAACAATTGTATACACACTGCTCAAAGGAATAGTTTTTAACCAGAGTAGAGCACCAAGTTCACCAAGACTACTCCAGGATGGCGAATCAATATGTACCACTGCCATAAGGTTTGCTTTTTCTCCCAGCACAGCCTCAAGAGCGTGGTGGAGATTCCAGGAGACATGCAGTTACTCTATGTTGACATAATTAGTTGAAATTTAAAAGCTTAATTTTGGACTCTATTGATTGCTTTGGTCTTGCATCAAAATGATCTTGGTTTTCATTTTCAATAATTAGTTTTTCCAGACTAAGTTAATCACAGACATGACTTCTGCAAACCCATGACTGGCTTTTGTTATTAGTTCTGGCATTTAAAACTAAACGTTTAATCAGAAAAACAACCCACAATGAAAATCAGCACTGGCTGCAGATGCTGTGAGTAGCAGTTTGTTTCAGTTTATTCTGCCTCGACTTTGTGTTGCAAAAAAAGTGAAGTCCCAGGGAACCTTGTAATATCTCTGCCCCTTTAAAATGCCACTGCGGTGCCATGTGACCTCACATTAAGCAGGCCTCTGGTGGAGTTAACAGTGACATTTACAATTTTTTGGCAGGCTTCACGTTTATAAAATTGCTCTCTATCATATATATTTGAACAGCTTTTGATAAGGACATTGTAATGTATGTTGAAGGTCTGAAGGAAGTGACATTTTTCTGACCTACAAAAAGTTCTGTTGTTCTATCAGCCTTCAAAGATGAAGTTGAATAAGGAGTGCTTAAAAGCCAGGAACACTGTTATATACAATATATTTTATTTATCTTAAATTCTGCAGGGCATGCTTACAGGCCTCAAAGCCTAGTTTCTTTTAGTGGTCAATATGTAATATGTATAAGAGATGAAATTGTTTATTTAGCACGGCAGTGCATTTTCCATGTGGATGCTTCAATTAAGAGTCATTAGTCCATTTATGTTAAGCTGCTATAATCAATATTTCAATGTTAGATGCCCTGAAAACACATTTTCTAGTGAATGTTATGTTTTCTGTGTAAGTGAAAATAGATGTTCTTCCTTCTAGGAATGGGCATCTCCAGCTAAAATGGGTTTCCATTTTCACTAGAAACGTTTGGACTATTTTTAGGAGATTTACCCCAAATGGATCTCAAATGACTGCAAATAGCTGTGGCAGAATTTTGACCTCGTAGAGTTTATGTTGGCCCTCATTTTTGTAGGTTTTGAAGGAATTTCACTAAAGACTTTTTGATACCATAGGGATCTTTGGCTATACATGTTTCTTCAGTTTGCATACATACCCCCCCCCCCCCCCCCCCCCCCCCCAAAAAAAAAACAACAAAAAAACAAAAAAACAAAGAAACAGAGAAAATGTATGTTTTATGACAGAGAGCACTCAAATCTTTGGGGATCATATCCCTACCTGTCATAGGGTGGCTGGTGGGGTACACCCTGGACAAACGACAAAAAAATCTGTTGCAGGGCTGACACACTGACGCAGTCAGCCGTTCATGCTCTCATTCACACCTACAGTGAATTTAGAATCACCAATTAAGCTAACCCTGTGCATGTCTTTGGACTGCTGGAGAAAACTGGAGTACCTGGAGAGAAAACACACAGACGTAGGGAGGATGAAAATGTATGAAATCTCAAATATTCAAAAATGATGACCATCCTTTGTTATTTTATGTGAAAGGTTTTTCTTTTCTTTGTGCTTTGCTTTCCTCACATTAAATAAAAGTGATGTCACACAGTCTGTGCACCAGTCAGAGCTCAGAACGTTTGATGTCAGTGGCCAGGATAGGCTTTTGTAATATATTACGGAGCTACTATCAATAAATTCTGATCAAACATTCCCACAGAGTCCTGATGAAAGAAATGATCAAAAACTAAATCGGTCATTGTTGCTGATTTTGTCCTGAATATTTATTTTCTTGGATTATTCACTGATTTTAAAGCAGTTTTTGAGACCTATTATGCTAATTTCCAGGACCATATTTTTCTTTTCTGGGTTCTGCTAAAGTAGTTATGGTTAAAAATAATTCCCAGTTGTAAAATTATTGGAATAGTTGGAAAATAATTAGTCCGAAGTGTAGAGCAATAGTCTCCTCATTGTTGAAATATCTACTTGATGTAACACAATTTATTTTAAATGATCCAAGGTCTTATAGGTTTTAAGATGGAACCAGAATCTAGATGCAGTCATCATTTCTTTTTTTCCATGTAGTCTTGCTTTAGGATATCTTTAGTCTCTTGTAAGGTGGACAAAACAAATGTACTAAGAGGCAGCTGAGCCTCTAATAAGTAAAAGTAAAGTAAATTAAAGTAAGTAAAATAAAAAAGACAATAAAAGGTGTCACAAATGGCGGTGGTTACCTAAAGAGAAAGTTTTCTTTTTAATTTCCTTCCCCTTTCTCTGGAAACCTGACTTAATTTATATTTTCACCACTTAGTGAGAATCGTGAAGGTGCAGCACATAGTTGTGTCCACTTTATTCCATTGTGTGAGCATCTCTAACCGCTTGCAGTTTCTCTTGAAAAGGCTGTTGATAAGACAGAAAAGCAGCTCTTGTCTCTGTTGTTCATGTTTGTGCTCTCCAGTTTTAATTATTAGTGCTGGTTTCTGCCACTGAGGAACGTCTTCCTCAATTATATATCAAAATGTATTTCAATTATGAGGGTTTTTTTTTTGTTTGTTTTTTTCTTTTTTACATTTTTTTAGCCAGTCACCTTTTTGTAATCTCCTTTAAGAAGCAAAATCAGGCAGAGCAATTATTGGTATTAGAGCTACTCCTTTTACAGAAAAGTGCTGGTGTGAGGTCATCACCAGCTGACTTCTCATCTTAATGCTCCCAAATGTGGCTAATGTTCCCCATGGCGATCATTAAAATTTCATCTCATCTTAACATGGAAGCACAGCTGCTTTCCTGCTTTCTTTTGTATTACACTGCAAATACTCTGAAGAGCGTATTCTCTGTTGTTACCGAGTAATTTTCACACTCAGATCCACAAGACTAGTGACTTTCAAGTTTCGTCTACCTTCAAGGATAAGTGTAATGTGTCGGTCTTGTGGCTTTGGTCCAATCGAAGGCTCCTTTCATCTTGCCAATCACCCGCTGTTTGACAAAACCATTGATTTAACTTTCTTCTGCCCCTATAATGAGATGCATTTTAACTGCTATGCTTTTTGATCCTTAGACACATTTTTTTTCTTCTAATCTCTGAGATCCAAGCTTCTGGTCTGAGGATCGGCGTCTTTTCAACATCTAGCTATCCAGTTCAATATGTTTTACTCATTTAGCAGTTCAACAGCTAACCCCTCTTTAATGGAAACGAAAGGACTGAAAGTACTCTGTATTCAATACCTGGATCAAAGCTGAGTAACTGCAACACAAGAGTAATCAAAGATCTAATTGTACTGTAAATAAAAAGCAGATAAATTATGCTGGCTGGCAGGTGACACAAAGAGCTCAGTTCTTCAAGTTCCATAAATAATCAACAAGCCATTTCCTGTTTTGCATATTCATACCTTTCGGGCTGTGATGAGTGGCCGATGACGTGAGACCATTACTGTTTCGATCTCAGAACACTAAAAAGACAACCATTCATGCAGCAGTCTCGACATCAGCTTTACTTTTACTGCCACTCTGTGAATTACCAGCAACAGCAGATAATCCAATAAATGTCCATGACTGGTTTCATTGTACAGGTGTGGGACTTGGCCTTTTTCCCAATAGAGAGAAGGTCATGCTGAGCATAAGTTATACTGAGAGTTAATAATGGCTTCTGTGTTAAAGAGACTTACACAAAGGACATATTGGCTGAAACGTTAATTGCACATGTTTGGCAATGAGTGTAAACTGCACAGCAGTTTGTAATGAGACAGAAGAGTTTCCTCTTGGTATTTCTATGTAAAAAGAAAATAAGTGATGATTATAAAAGTGATTAGTTGATATGGATGGGTAGCCAGGGACTGAAGATCTATTTATTTTTGCCTTGATACTTCTAGTGGTGTCTATTTTTACACAGCTATTCTTTAGACTCAGTTCATCTTTGATAAGGTTGCCAGCCAAATGGATTATCTTTTCAACATAGCAAGCTTTATTTCATTACTGTATCACTGGGAATTAAATAAGTCCAGCTATGTTGGACCCAAAGTCACTCTTCAAATAGCAATATGTTAGCTAACAGCCACTGAACTCTTCTGCAGAGATGGGAGAATTATGTTGTTATTTTTTTCCCTCTGCCTGCTACAAACATAAGGAAGCTTATAGGTTCATGCTCTGGGTATTAACAGGGGGATTAGCGAGGAAGCTTCTGGGATGCTCAAGTCCGTGAAGCGCAGAGCAGCAGTCTCCTCATTGTTGAAATATCTACTTGATGTAACATAATTAATTAATTTATTTCAAATGATCCAAGGTCTTATAGCTTTTAACATGGAACCAGAATTTAGCAGTAGTCAACATTTCTTTTTTTCCATCTAGTCTTGCTTTAGGATATCTTTAGTCTCTTCAAATGTGGACCAAAGCAAATGTACTCTTAAGAGGCAGCTGCGCCTGTGATCAGATAAACTGTGAAATTAAGAGTATAACATGACGTATGTACAGCTGGTTCTCCATTATAAAGAAGCTCAGTATTCAGTATTCTGAATATAGTATAATTTGTTAAAGACAGAAAAAACTATAACCATGTTTGCTCTGTCTGAGTACTTGGCTTCCTCTCACAGTCTAAAGATATGCATGCTGGGTGAACTAGTGATTCTAAATGAGTCGTAGGTGTGAATTTGAAGGCGGATGGTTTTCTGTCTCTCTGTGGCAGCTATGCAACAGACTGATACCCCACCTCTCACCCCATGACAGCTGGGCAAGGCTCCAGCCCTCCACCTTGAATTTATTCTGACTGCTGGATGGATGGACGGACAGACGGGCAACTCTCTTTACTTGTTGCAAAAGAAGAAAGTGTCTATGGGCTGCCTGTCCAACCTCAGGTTTCCATTTTGTCAGGGTTAGTAATGTGTGGTAGGCAGGATGAGGACCCAAACTCAGGACTCGGAGACACAGAAGGGGGAACTTAAAGAGGCAGCTTTTATTGCACTGAAGCAGAAAACCAAACAAAACCCGAAAGTCCCAAAAGCTAAATCTAAACTGAAAACAGGAAGGCTAAGGACTAAAAGAGTAGAGACCAGGAAGCTCGACATTACGCGGACCTTGAAAAACCACAGAGAAACTTATAGCACATGGCACAACACGACAACCTACAGGCGAAAACACAGGGCTTAAATACACAAGGGGGTAAGGAGGGAATGAGACACAGGAGGAGAGCACAGCTGGGAATAATCACACATAAGGAGACAAAGGAGAAGCAGAACTCAGTATACTGAACACAGGACTATCAAAATAAAACAGGAAGCATGACAACTAATAGATGCAGACAAGACACAGTTTAACACTGTGACTGGGGAAATGAAAACAGAGACAAGACTAGACACTGAGACCTGGAGACATGATGACTAGGGAACAGAGGGAAGAAGAAACACAGAGACAAGAGTAACTAAACGTGGAACACGGGGAAGGCACAGAAACCAAGAGACTAGAAATTTTAAATAATAATGAAAGCAAAGACTATTGATAAATCACAACACAAAACACTGGGTCACCGACACAGGCACATGACATATTTCACCAAAAAGAACTTCAAACAAACAAAAACAGGTCAAAAGACGACAAAACAAACATGTTTCCTAAAATTTGCAACAAAACAAAAATTGCCTGTTTCATTAATCTTCTGATGATCCCTCAAACTCTAACCGCTAGTTTATGATTACCGAGTTCCACCCTAGCCCAACACTCAGCCTACCGTATGACTGTAAAATGTTGCTCTTTCCAAAGGACACTAAATGGAAAATGTATTTAGTTCCCACACAGAAATGATAAGTAGCTGGTGGAAAACATTCACAGTCATTGTATCTTAGAAAAACAAAACAGACAAAAAGAGATGTCGCAAACAGCGGTGGTTACTTAAACAGAAAGTTTTTTATTTCCTTCCTCTTTCTCATAAAGACTCCGGAAACCTGACCTAATTTGTATTTTTACCAGTTAGTGAGAAACGTGAAGGTGAAGCACGTAGTTGTGTCCACTTTATTCCACTGCATGAGCATCTCTAACCGCTTGCAGTTTCTCTTGAAAAGGCTGTTGATAAGACAACAAAGCTCTTGTCTCTGTTGCTCATGTTTGTGCTCTCCAGCAATACAAACACTTGACACTTTGTAACAGCCATGACAATTGAACTTCAAAGTGGCCTTTCCCACTGAGCACAGAGCAGATGGATGCTGGAACGGATAGTTTATTATCTTAATCATATCACATGACGGTGTGAAATTCAAGCAGTTTTTTTTATGGCTGACAATTATTAAAATCTTCAATTATTAATATATATTAACATCCATATTAGTTTTTCCTACATTTGGTATAAATATTCCAACTTCATCAGAATAAAATAAATCCCAATTTATAATTAGCAGGAGCATTAAAACTTTATCACCACTCTGTCTAGTGTACCTCTGGGATACTGCCTCAGAGGAAAAAAATAGTCTCCTGTGGGTAATTAGCTATTTTATTGTGGTAAAATAATACAAAATAAATGCACAAATAAAAGCTATTATTTTGAGGCAGACAGAGGACTCTGATATTTTTTTTTCATCACCAACCCTCGCTAATATAATGCCTGATTTTATTCCTGCTGCTTCAGTCACCACACAGACCGCCGCTCTGAACGCTTTTCTCTGTACTTCGACATTGTGCATCCGAATCATGTCCTTGTTCTATTTTGTGTGTACTGTCACAAATATCATCCTATTGCATCAGCTTTGTCTGACTACATTCCCAGTGTTCAGAGCTCTGAAAAACACCTAAGGGTTGTGAGTCTGTTGCTGCCATTCACAGCCTGTTTTCACACCACTCAACCTGTCCAGTACCGCTGGGAAAATCCCTTGTTTCCCTTTTACACACATACCTGCAACACCTGCCTGGAACCTCAATGCTTGTTTATTTTGTGGCTTTAGAAGCACACATACCACACCTGAAAGAATGAATCAGCCCTTTCTTTTTGTTCCATGAGGCTCATCACTGCCCCTGAAGTACACTAGTAATAGCACAGCTAATGTGCCTACTTACTGCCTAACTGCACATGCTACCAGATAAAAATAAGCATGCATTATCATTATTCAACGGGCTCTTTAAATTAAAGGTTAAAATATATCATTTGTTTGAGCTTAGCACCTTTATATGTTCTAATCTGATCCTCCTAACAATCATCACAGTTATTTCTCTTTTATGATTTGACCTAAGGGTCTGAATGTGGTTTGGCTCAAAGTGATTATTTTTTTAATGTTATGGTGCCTTCATCATAATGGTTAGACTAATAACCAGTAATAATAAAAGTCTTTTGCACCATCCATCCATCTACCTCAACCCCCTCATTATTCAGACTAGTCGCTCTGTGATAATGTCACCTATCTTCCTCCTTTTCTCCAGTCATAATTACCACAGACAATAGCAGGCTTTGACTGAAAACAGATGTTGATTTGCAGCATTTGCCCACTGATGCTGTTGTTGTCTGGAAAACTATTATGCATTCCCTGTCACTTTATTAGGTACACCTTTTCACCTGCTTCTTGACAAAAACAGTCAATCAGCAGCTCAGTGCAATCAGGCACACAGACATGGTAAAGACCTGCTGAGGTTCAAGCAGACCATGGGAATGGGGAAGAAAGGTGATTTAAGGTGACCTTTCTCTGTAGGGTTTACAGAGAAAGGTCAGAAAAAGAGAAAAATATCCAGTGAGCTGTAGTTCTCTGGGTGAAAATCTCTTGTTGATGGCTAGATTTCTTTGACCTGATAGGAAAGCAACAAAGCAACAACACCATAAATAACCACTCATTACAACGACGGTAGGTGGAAGCGCATCTTTGAATGCCCATAATGCCAAACTTTGAGGCAGATGGGCTTTATCAGCAGAAGGCCAACCTTATCAACTGAGAATCTGATGCTAAAGTTTGCTCACCAAAATTGGACAGTAAAAGAATAATTTAATCTGCTTAAGAATTGTTGCTGACCATGTCTTTTATAACCACAGTGTGCTCATCTCTTGTTGTGGCTTCTTCCAGTGGAATAACATCCCATGCCACTCGCTCTTCATCTCAAGCTGGTTTCTTGCACATGAAAATTAGTTCACTGCACTCAAATGGTCTCCACAATCACCAGATCTAAATCTAATAGAGCACCTTTGGGATGTGGTGGAACGGGAGATTCACATCATGGATGAGCAGCTGGCAAATCTGCTGATGCTATCGTGTTAATATGGACCAAAATCTCAGAGAAATGTTTCTAGCACCTTGTTGAACCTCTGCCATGAAGAATTAAAGCAGTTTGAAGACAAATGGGGTCCAACAAGGTGTACCTAATAAAGTATGTAGTTTTCTGTGGAGTGCAGTAGTATAGTGTATATGTTCTATGCTGTGGTGTGCTGGGGGAGCAGCACAGCAAAGAAGGAAGTGTTCAGGCTGGAAAAACTAATCAGGAAGGCTGGCTCTGTGGTTGGCATGAAGCTGGACACTCTGGTGACAGTGGCAGAGAAGAGGACATTAAGTTGGACATTATTGACAATGCTGGGCATCCTCTGCACA
This sequence comes from Pelmatolapia mariae, assembly GCF_036321145.2. Taxonomy (NCBI): domain Eukaryota; kingdom Metazoa; phylum Chordata; class Actinopteri; order Cichliformes; family Cichlidae; genus Pelmatolapia; species Pelmatolapia mariae. Next base: position 64,460,409 of record NC_086236.1, read on the forward strand.
CAGCCATAAACAACCAGAGGAGCCTGTTAAGTGACAGGTTGCTTCTCCCAAAGTCAAGGACCAACAGACTTAAAGACTTTGTCCCAAACGCCATCAAACTGTTTAACTCTTCGCTGGAGGAGAGAGGGAGGGGAAACGGGGACAAAGACAGCGGGAACAACTAAGCTGTAGTGCCTTTTTCACTGTGCAATATATATATATATATATATTTAATATCTAACGGTGCAATAGACTCACAATAGTTGAAATGTGCAGTTCTCTGGTATTCTTATTCCTATTTATTCTATTTATCCCTATTATATACTCTGTATTTATATATGTGTATATGTGTATATATGGTATATTTCTGCTCACATTCTGCAACTTCTGTTGGTGCTGTGTTTCCTGGAGGAACCTAAGTTTCATCTAATCTAATGTTTCCATAAAACATATATGGTAGTATAAATGGTAACAGATGCAAGTATTTCAGGACTCATTTCAATAGCTGGGCCCACGTCCTTATTTTAGGTTTAACAGCGTTTTAGTAGGTAAAGGTGAATGGTTTGGACATGAATTGAGCTGCGGTTTGGGGAAGGCCTCTAAGGGTACCGGCAGCAGCTCCCGGGCCTGGCAGATCCCCATCTACTAAATAGAAGTGAAGAAGTTAAAGAATTGAAAAGGGGAGGGAGGGTGACGTAAACAAGAATGAACAGCTTGTAGAACTGGGGGAACCTGTGTAGAAGAGAACCGGAAGGAGCGTTTATGGAGGCGTGGTCCTACTCCTGAAATTCCAATACTTAATCTCCAGTTAAGTAAATTTAAGACGATTAAGGAAGTAAAATCAGATCAGTATTTGACCACCAGAATTTTGTCATCATCTGTGTGGATTTGAAAACTCACTAAGATCTTAATATTGAGAAATTTAATTATAAGAGTGCTAGTGTGGTACAGCTGTTATATATGTATATGTATATGTATATGTATATGTATATGTATGTATGTATGTATGTGTATATATATATATATATATATATATATATATATATATATATATATATATATATATATATATATATATATATATATATATATATATATATATATATAGGGTATTTTTTAAGTACCCTATCTTCCTCTTTCTGCTAAGAATGATGAAACTCATTATTGTACTCAAAGTTATGAACAAAATAAGAAAAAGTTCAATGACACCCTGGCACGGTTTCTGTTACAACACTTTTTCCATTGGTAGTGACAGCAACTGTAATATAATAAATAATAATCTGAATATGATTTCATTTTATAGGACAGGAGAGAATAAAATGTAAAATAAAAAAATGAAAAATGAAACCAATTTTTAAAAAAAAATTTGTTCATGGATTTGATTTGATTTGATTTGTTCGCCAAATCAAATTGTCCTCCAATGATGAAACACCACAAAGTATTACAGTAAACTTTTTGGACAGACAGCATCTTAGAAACTACGTGATGTCACTCTGTAAAATCAGCTCACGCAGCAGGACAGAACAGCTTGTGCAACACAGTGTGACTGTTGAAATAACTGCACTGCGTGAACCGCACACATTGTTTGTTTGGTCGTTGCCTGGGGTGTACGGAAGTTGAAAGGAGGCTTTTAAATAGGATCAATAGCATCACCAAGACGTAACTGACCTGGTAAAGGGATAAATAACTAACATGAAGTTAGGTCAGACAAAATACCCAAAAGTCAAACACTGGAGTCAGGCATTTAAGCACAAGTGAAACCGCCTCTGAGTGATTTACATACATTAAGCAACATCAAAAGAACTCTTTGTTCACCTTTGAGTCATTTTAACTTCCAAAGCTCACGTCTCTGCTTCTGTGAAATAAACCAGTCTTCTCCATTTAAACCTGTTCAATTTAAACTTGACCCTGCTCTTGGATGGTAGAGCTGGGTCAAGCAGCAGGTGGTAAATACAAAAAAAAGGCCTCTGACCTCTGATATCTCAGAGTGTTTTTGAGCTGCAGCGGGATACAGAATTATCTCTAAAAGTAAAGCCTTTCCAGTCTTCAAGTCAGCCATGGGTTATTACATTTTTTATTACTGTGTGCAGTATATGACTATTCAAACAACATCATCCACATTGCTGTTCCCACCACATGCTGTAAAAGGAGGGACAGCTCTGTCACTGGGCCATCTCCCTTGACCAATGCTTATCTCCACTGACTCATATTAAAGCGGGAAATGTAAAGAAGCATTGGGCATTGATGACTAAATACAGTTAAAAAAAAACCTACGATCAAACAGCCTTACAGAGTCCGTCTGTACCGCTCATGCTGAAAAAAAGGCCAGTTGTTACCAGGGAAACCGTGTTTGGCGAGAGTGGGAGATAAATTGCAGCAATATCTCACTAATAGTCATTTCTATTATCTGCACTGGATGTTTAGATTAACAGGTAAATAGGGGGATGTGCCAAGAGACAGCAGCTTGGAGGTGAGGGCGCAGAGGTGATCACACAAAACAGCAAGGAAGACGCACTGGGAGGTAAGCCACGCTGCTCATGAAAAATGCCAAAAATGGGAAGTCTGTTGCAGGAGTGAGGATTTGTGAGCTGACAAAAATCGTCACTGTGGACTTGTCCGAGTTGCTTAAATTGGTGTACAATCTTTAGTTTCATCACAGCACTTATAGAGAATAGTTAAAAAAAAAAAAACTTCCTCTTCTCAGACACCGGACTATAAGAGCTGAGCGTCTGACACAGATATTCACTTGATGGAGGTTGTCCCATAAAGGGTAAGAACCTAGTTTCATTTTAATATTTCTCCAATTGGTTGATTTATAGACTATAAAACATTCCTTACCGCTGTCTTGACTTTCTATTTCCTTTATACGATGATGCAGGAAACAGATACAGATAGAACCGTGTTGTAAAAGTCGTGGCAAAGTAAAGCTTTGAGACACTAATTTCCCTCGTGTAGTTAACTCATTAAGTTTATGAGGGTTATCATTTTCACAACATGTCCAGTATTTGTGTATACAGTAAGAACAAGGGCTGGGACTTAATGATAAAAGCACTGCTGCACTGTATTTACAACAAGGAACAAGCAATAACACAGTATTATGGTTTGTATACAAACTCTTGTGCCGGGTTAAAACACTGTCTTCTCATTAAGAGATAATACACAACCACAATAAACTCTGAAGTAGTGATGTGGAAGAAAATTAAGAAAGAATATAGAAAAAAACAGAATTACAGCATACTTTGGGATGCCTCCTACCTTTTGTTGTAGGAAAAGCATTTATTGTATGAACAGCACGTTTTCAAATGAAGTGTCAATTTTATACTCATAGTTTAAAATAGTTTGCTGTGCTGTGTGGTAATCTCTTTTCATTCTCTCTTATCAGCAGAGCTCAAAGCCCTGGAGGAAACGATGAGCTGTGGTTTATTGGTGGGGACAGAAAAACCGCTCTGTCTCGTTGGGTTTGTTCCAGGACACTGAGCCAATAAGAAGCCTTCGTCTTCCGTGGTCGGTGCTGCCCGACAGATAAAACCTACTTGTTCTGCAGTCTATTCATCCCCGGGGTCAGGCATATAATGTGACACATCTCAATTCTTGACCGAGTTGAAAGATTCACATGGAGCCCACCACGCAGCGGTGCCACACAGCACTTTGTCTCTCTGTCTACGTCATTACCTTTGTGCTGGGCTTCCCGGCCAATGTATTGGCTTTCTACACTTTTTGTAAGAAAGTAAGGCAGAAACCCACCCCGATTGACATCCTGCTCCTTAACCTGACCATTTCCGACCTCCTCTTCCTCCTCTTCCTGCCCTTCAAGATGCAGGAAGCAATGAACGACATGATGTGGGACATGCCCTACGCCCTCTGTCCGCTGTCTGGCTTTATCTTCTACATGACCATCTACAACAGCACCTTTTTCCTCACTGCTGTCAGTGTAGAGCGCTACTTGGGTGTGGCTTTCCCCATTCGGCACACTCTGAAGCGGCGACCTGTGTATGCTGTAGCTGCCAGCATTTTCTTCTGGATTTTCTCCACCGCCCAACTTAGTATCGTGTTTATCGTGCCCTTTATTGGCCACAAGAAGTCTGCAGTCCCCCCTGAAAGCCTCAATGCCTCAGCTCACCCTAGCAGCGATAGCAGAAAACTATGCTATGAGAACTTCACCGAGTCTCAGCTGAACGTCCTTCTGCCTGTGCGCCTGGAGCTTTGTGTGGTGCTTTTCTGCATCCCTTTCCTGATTTCTAGTTTTTGCTACATCAACTTCATCAGAATTCTCTCAAAGCTGCAACACATTGACCGGCGCCGGCGCATCCGAGCCATGGGCATGGCTTTGGGAACCCTGGTGGTGTTTGCTCTATGTTTTGGACCCTACAACGTCTCACACATCATTGGTTTTATAAACTGGAAAAGTCCGGCATGGAGAGACAAGGCCCTGCTGTGCAGCACCTTCAATGCCTGTCTAGACCCTCTTATTTTCTACTTTTCTTCCTCTGCTGTGAGAGGGACTGTGGGTAGTGTGATGGAAGGGGTTAAAAGCCGTCTCCAGGGGTGCATGTCTTGTCACCTGCTCCAGGCCTTGTGCGGGGGAATTACCAAGACTGCACAAGATAAGGAACACACGCAAGAGGAGATCAATGCTATCTGAGCTGACAGAAAGGGACCTGTAAGCGGCTGCCTTTACTGTTGTCTTATTTCTTTATCCCTGGGAGCAGAAAATTAATGCCATGTTAATGTTTACACATGTGAGAAAATGACTTGGCTTTATACAGTGCAGTGTATTTTTGTTTGATGAGATTCCTTTTTGGAAATGAGACAAGACAGGTAACCTTCAGTCTTCCTAAGCACGCCATGCCAATTTTTTATGCAGTGCATCGGGTAAAACCTCAGAGACAGCCTACTTTGAACTGTCACCAGGATATAAAAACATTTCTCGCACAGTGTAACAGAAGTACAGAGACCCTTAAATGCAGGCAGGTGTTGTGGAGCATCGCAGCAGAGACTGTAACAAAATGAATATCTAAGCAACAGCGCCGTACGTCATCTCTCCGCAATTAGAGATTAAATGTTCCAACCAACATCCTTAGTCGTGAACAGGATATTGTTTGCAACAATACGGTCATTATGTGTCAAGCATTGGTGGTTGAAGAAGAAGTAGCAGAAGAAAGAGAAAATGCATGGCATCTTCATGCAGATACAAGCATGCTGAAAATAGAGAGCAGTGTAATTGTACATATGTTTGCATTTGTAATGTTTTTTGCATGATGATGGCTGTTCTTATATTTATATGTGATATATAAAGAAAGAGAGACATATGAATGTACACATATATATGCATAACGGGGGTTGTAATAATATAATAACAAATAAATAAAGCTTATTTTCATATTCAAATAAAGAATATACATTTTGCATGATGTCTGATTAATGCATTATTTTGTAAAGAATCCACACCAGCAGGTGTAAACAGTGTTTGTGTGGACACACACGTGTGAGTGTAAATGACGGGAAAAGGAAGAAAGGACTGATGGAAGCAAAAGCAAACCACACAAACATTATTTTCATAAACAAACTGTACAATAATAAATTGAGTTAATTAATAACCTCAACATGGGCAGCAGACAGGTACAAGGTGATTGTGTGCGTATGAGTGAGTGGAAGAAAAGAGATAAGGACTAATTTGTTTTTGAAAGAAGGGGGATGACAAATATGAAAAGTGCCCGTAAAGACCGCCTGCATCAAGTGATCAAAAGTTGTCATTGGCAGATCATATGTAAATGTTTTTATGCACATTTTATGTATTTACACATAAAAGCAGGATGAGTAATAGAAAGCTTACTGAGCTGCCTCTTTGATTTTTGACGTCACTAATCTGATTATACTGAAGATCCATCAGCTCACTCAGCTGTTCAATGTTCATCATTTCTGCCAGTATTTGTTTTTTTTTTAAATTCTTGGCAGTGTGGGCAGGCCTAAATTTAAAATGAACTTCCTCCAAAAAGTGAATCAAGATCTCACCCCACACGCTGCAAACATAAACAATGCTATCACACAAGCAAGCGCTGGCATCGGCTGTAATCCTATTTAGCGAGGATTAGGCCTGCACAGAGGTTGAGCCGATCACTGTATCTGTTTGACAGGTGGATCGTGCATGAATCATTCATTTTGACAAACAGACCCCAGTGAATGACTAAGATGTGTGGGTTAACAGCCATTGACATGACGAACAAATCCAAAAATCTGCGAGTCAGCATGCCATAGGATAAAAAGTTACAGGGATGAATCACTTGTACACATCAGCGATTACAGATTATACACTATGAAAGAGCACAGCAGAATATACATACATACAGATGTGGTTTAAAATCTGGAGAATTTTTCACACTAAAAAGTGAGACGGACCTATGCACATCATTCACTGATAATTGTTTTTTCTTTTCCTGATGAGTTGAATGTTGTTTGTAAAAGGTTGGTCTGATGAGAAGAGCTCAGCTGAACAGCCGGCAATCCTTTCCCGTGTTCTCTCCTTTTTCATTTTGTCTTTCCTGGAACACAATATTTGGTTATTGCATCACTGTTGACTTTTCCTTAATGATGTGTGATAAGTTACAGGGATAAAACAATAAGAAAATCAGCCCTGTGTGTGTGTGTGTGCTTATGTGTGTTTGAATACAGTAGTCACGTGGCAGATATCATTTTCCCTTCGCCCAGATATTTCCGACTGCTGTGTGGCACAAGATTGAGAAAATTGATGATCACAAAAATTAAAAACATTTTTTTAGCAACTACATGCAGTTCTAGCTAAACAGATTTACTCTTACCTTTCAATAAAAAACAAACGGTCGTTGCGGAGAGGAAACACATCTTTGCAATGTTCAAGTATAAAATCAGCTCATTAGGTGGGACATCTGTAAAAAAAAAAGAAAGAAAAAAAGAAGAAAATAAACACTGATTAGCACCGACTTACCATGTTATTGAGCGTGACAGAATTAAATCAAGGAGGTCGAGCTGGCTTTGGCTGACGGACATTCTGCTCCTCCCTGGGAGGAGAGGTGTGTAAAGATTGATTGGAGAAAATCATTAATTTGTTCAAGTATGCAGTATTGCATCAATCTGTTGCTTTGGATCAATGTGTGACCTAGATTAAGAGTGAAGTGGTAGTGAATACTGAGCAAGTGACTGGTAGTATGTCAGGCCCTGTCGTTTGTGAAGACATTGTTTTATTAAAGGGATTTTCCTAAAGATCAGTAAACAAGATTAAAAAGAGATTTTGGGTAAGGCTAGGGTTTTTTTCTCTAACCCACACCGGGTCAAAATTATACATAAAATCTAAAATGTATACATACACCCCCATTAATATTTTCTTTGACAGGCTTTGAGTCAAATATGATATAAAACTGGCTTCACTCTGGACAGTAACATGGTGTTCCAGCAGATTCCAGTTCATAGCAGGCTTGAGTGTTGGTGGTTTTTGGGTTGTTCCTGAACATCCCATCCAATTTCCTCTCATCTTCTTCCATGACTTGTTGAAGTGTGACACATCAGAATAACTATATTCTTATCTATGCTATGTACAGCTCTTTGAACAGAAGCTCTTGGAAGTTGTTTTGAAATTTCTTCTGTAATGGACTTTCCAAATGGTTAAATGTCAGGCCCGGAAACCAACCAAGTTAAGTAAAGTCTACTCATTCTCCCAAGAAGGCTGGTCAAATATCCGTACAACAATTATGCCAGGAGCTTGGTTGTGTCTACCAAAAGTTTCTGTTCAAAGTGCAACTTGCAAAGGGAATATTAGTGGGTGTGTATGTATGTGCGGTATATATGTACAGTTAATTCAAACTTGTGCACATGATTCTTGTTTTTTATAGTCATTATAGATGTATGCTGTACAACCTACAACCATTCCACCTTGGAAAAAGAACAATTCAAAGAAATCATTAAGCCCAAACTTACCATGACATTAATGTCTATGATGAGTGCATGTACACTTCTGTCCATAAAAACAAAGACAATGCAGAATTGCCTAAAAGACTGCGACATTGGCTAATGAGTTGTCCATCACGAGTCATTAACCAGTAAGCATGAAGTTTCACAACTAATGGTGGTAGCGGCAATCTCGTACGGATCTTCAATACGGATCTTCAGAAGCCAGTATCTGATGTCATTGTAGCTATGTCCACCTTTTATACCGTCTATGGTCAAGTCTCAAAAAATCTCATGTTAAAAAACTTTAAAATAAGGAATCAATAAATAAAATCACTGTTACAATTGAATTAGGAGTGGAAAGGCTAGAGAGGTGGATGCTGTCGCCTGTGCTAATTTCAATTACTGAGCCGGACCTCTCAACTGTGTTTGTGGCGTTGTACTGATTACCAGGTTTCTTTGTCTGCCTGCATACAGCCTATGGATACACCTTTCTAATCAAGCCTGCGTTAGTTGATAGCTGAGCACTCCACTCTGTTGTTCAAATATGGTCACTTCTGGCTTCAGAAGAACAATATGCAATAACAAAAAAACTAAAATGCTAATATAGAGGCTTCAAACAAGGGCTCCACAAACCAGAGGGTGACATTGCAATGCTAATGTCCATCTAATAAAAACTGTGCTTTTAGCTCATTGTTTTGTTGACTGTGTGTTTTTATATGTTGTTGTTCTTTTACCCATAAATCTGCTAATCCATTTTACTTTCTGCTCTTTTCTAGACGCTTCAGGCATAAGCTTTCAAAATCCCAATTCTTCTACCTCAAACACTTAACAGCACAAAGCTAACAGACAGTGAGTGAACACAGTCTTTGGTTTACTGGCTAAAAAGCAGGCTGGTTTTGTCAGAACTGAAAGTACAGACATTACCGAGCCCAGATTTATCAGATGGCAGAAAAATATCAAGATAAAAGCATTATGTGAAATTAATAAACAATGGGCACCTGCCAGCTAATCAATAGTTTACATAAAAAGTCGACTGCAGTCTAAAAAAAATCAAATTAAGTTTGTGTGAAGTGCTAACAACAGGCTGAAGCTAAAACATTTGCTTTAATTCATTCGGCAGTTTAAATTAGTTCACTTTCCTATTCTGGGTCAAAGTTAGATGAATTCAGCAGCTAGGAGCTGTGTTTGTGCTGTGACATGAGCTCTACATCTGCTACAGCAGTGATTCATGCCCCTGACAGCCTTCTCCTTAACAAACAGTAGGTATCGTAATATTTAGAACCATCTGTCATGCTGAACCGACAGAAGAAAAAACACATTTTTTCAGAAACAAAGATAAATAATTAAAACCTGTGGCATAAAGTCCCATTTTTCATTGGGAGGATAACAATTTGATTAAAAAAATACCAAAAGGGAATTTAAATTATATAAAAAAAGAAAATCCTACATTCATTGTCTCAATAGCTGCCTTTGAGACACTTTTCTGCTGTAAGATTAACATATTTAGGAAATTAATTAATTTTCCTGCTTTATTTACCCCAAGTGAAGGAGGCAGTCAGAGCAGTTGTCATGGCAGGGTGGTCCTGCACCCAACACGTGAAGGTTATCCCTGTTTTCAAGGACTGCTTATTTGGGAGAGAAAAAACACTGAGGAGATACATTTCCCGGCTGTGGTTGTCCATCACCTGGAGACACTTCGACTGGCGCCGAGGCTCAGAGTTCACCAACAAATCTGAAGACAGCAGGGCTTCATTGGGTGAATGTTCAGACAGGTTGCTGTGAGGCTTGTCAGCAGGAAGGGTGCAATTGGTGACTGAGAGGTGATCGATAACGGCTGCTGCGCTTTGGTAGGTCCAGGTGAGAGTAAGTCTACTGGGGTAGAAACCTCCGGTGAGACACAGGAGAGCCCACTGATCGGTGTGCGGTTCTGGGGGAATCTGGAGGTATATTTTTGGAGCAGAAGGTGGTGCTAGTAGTAAAAGAAATTGTGTATTAATAAATGCTGCAAAGGGTCTTCTATACTGCTACACTGAATCACACTGTAACCACCGCTTATACTGCTATTTCTAATTTTACTACTACTGATGTTCAGTATTGCAGTTTGAACTGTATATAATTTGAAAGCAATGTTGTGTAGATTACTAACAACAAGTAGACTTATATCAATAAAGTTCTGATTTAAAAAAAATTATTCAAATCGGCAGAATAAATCTTGAATAAGAAATTAAATGAGAATGAAAAAACATGCAATATCCATTTTTATTTGGTGGAGCCAGCATTGCAATCAGGGAATATCAAAAGGAAGCTTTCTTCCGCATGAAGGATTTCCACATAATAATTTGGCCATCCCTCCCTGCCTTGTTTTCTGGGGAGTTTCAATTCCCTGGGCAAGATCGATACAAGGCACTGCGTATGGTGCCGGGGTGATTATTTCTAGATCTGTCATGAAACTGCTCAGGCAAAAAGATGAACTCTGAGGGAATTTCACATGACTTGAATTTTTATAGATTGAGCCCTTACGTTCGTTTTATGGTGATACATGTTTTTTGCCGGTGCTTGTATCGAGCTGCCTCGTACGGAACATCGTGGCTCCGGTGTACAAAAGATACAGATGAGACATAATTACCAGCATGGCAACATCACCCAGGCGGAGCGGTCCTAATAAATTGTGGGCATGTTCATTTCTGAAACCACCGATTTGTTTCTTACCCAAGACGACCAGCTTGGTGCCGTTGCCCCATTCTGGGTCCTTCTTCAGGACGTTCACCTCGCAGTAATACCACCCAGAATCCTGAATTGTAGTGTTAGTGATCACCAGGGAGGAAGTTTGATTCTTCGCCACAACGATTTGCCTGGATGAGTTTGAGATGAGCTGCTGTTCCGACTTGAACCACTGAACTCCATACTTTAGGGATTCAACTTTGAAATGACAGGACAGAGTTGCCGTCTCACCCCGCATCACACTGAGGGATGGAGGATGCTGCCTAACCCTCAGTCCCTCCGGAGTCGCTGTCAGCGCTAAAGACAGAGCCATTAATACAATGTGTCATACAAGCAACTTTTTAAAAAGTGCAGATCAGACCTCTGGGTCAACTACAAATACTTTAAAATGTGTGTTTAGTATGCCTGGGTGACAGCTGGGAGTGAGATATGCCAGACAGAGAAGATCAGACATAAAGTTCAAACAAACAGAGGAGTGACTTTACTTAGTTTAGTGAAGTTTTTATAACACGCAACTTATTAAATGGATTCCGCTGTGAAAAACAAAAGATAATAGAAAAAAACACTTCTGCAGAAACACTCAAACACAAAGGGTCTCGCTAGCTTTGAAGAGATTTATTTGTAGCGACTGCTTATATAGCCAAGTGTGAGCAGCGATCATTAAGTTTAATGATGAAATACAAGCGATAAGATAAGCGGTAAAACACTCAACAGTAGAGTTGTAAAAAAAATCAACCACAAAAATCATACTCTACAAAATTTTATCACATTATTCATATTAATTACTTTTGGCAGGAAGGTTTTGTGATTGGCTGCATGTGTCTGTTTGTTATTTAGAGAGCTAGAAGTGGAGTCTAGTAGTAGCTAAGCAAGACAGGGCAAGGTTGGGCATTTCAAGCTACACCTTCATAAACTCATATCAGCTTGAAATATTAGAAATTGTGAGACATCCACTTGATGTCCTTGACAAAATATTGCAAACTAATTCAGTTCTAAATGCTCTTCTGGATCCAGGGCCTTGGTTTATGCACAGGATGGAAGGATTTCTCACACTTGTAGCAGTTTTTATAACCGATTATTATAATGTCTCATCAAAAATATTGAAGATCACTAATGAACACTGGTCACAGGTGTTAAAATGTCTAAAAAGTAAATAATTATAATATATTCATGGTTAAACAAAACTGAAAGTGTATGCGTAACAGGATAAAGGTATAAAAAGATATAACAATAACACATTTTCTAACACAACAGACACATGTTCACACTGACCTGGTACTTGGTGTGCCAGCAAAAGAAAAAAGCACAGCTGAGGCCATTTTGCCATGCTGCTGTTGTTCCCTGTTAAGCTTGAGTGGTGAAATTATTTCTCAGGCACTCTTAAAGTCTGAAGGCTTGGTGAGCATTAAAATTTGATGGTGTCAGCTTTCTTTTTTTTTTGCACTCTATGGTTAGAGGTGATAGTTCATTAATAGGTCATGCTTCAACACAAACCTGATCTCAGACACTGTTGGGGTGAAAAACTACACATGTCAGTGTCTTGGCAAACAAACAGGCACTTTGTCTGCACGTTGACAGGAAAGTGCAACGGTAAGCGATCTATTGTTGGTCTACAGGTTTTTGTTTCTCACACAGTATTTCTACGGCTCTCTAAAATACGTGTCTCAGTATTGAAGGAAAAAAAAGAAAAGAAATCCAACAGCACATTGCAACCTGCATGTGAAGGTAACGAGCATGAGATTTCAGTCATGCAACAAATTTTCCCCTCTTGTCGAGGGCTTGAAGCGCACTAATATGTGTGTTATTACTCTTGTTTTGATTTTGTTTTTTGACTTTTTCTTCATGCGGTAGCTGATAAAAATGAATTTCCTCAGTGCTCTAATGAGCAGCAGTGTAATGAATTCATATCTGTGTCCTCTGAGGGAAGGAAACATGTAATGCTAGGTGAAATAATCATCATTAAAGCTGGAAAAGGGAGAGTTCAAAATATAAGTTCAAGCAGAGGGGAAAAGGCCTGCTTAAAACTTAATTAACCTAATCGAAATGTTAGAGGGTCAACTCTAAAAACACTATCATTACAGTAACTTAAAGGAGCATTGCTTTGCTTTTCGTAAGTAAAGGAACATCAGAAATTGCAATGGATATGATTTGAATTTCAAATTAGACAGCCCAGCTCAGACGGCGACATCGAAAGGCAGAAAGTTGGTGAGAAACTTCTTATTACTCAGTGATGCTCAACGCTGCGCTGCACATTGTAAAAACTTGAACATATTAGTCAAAGTGTCACCTTTGAGCTCCTACAGTTAATGAATGAGCTCACCTCTATAATGTATGCGCTTTACACTTAGTGACTTATTTAATGTATTAGATTGCCAATTCTAAATTCTAATACTGGCTTCACCAGCTCTTTCTTTAAAAAATACTGACAAAAACTAAGCAGAAACTATATGTGCATTTCTAAGCATAGAGTTACTTGAAAACATACTGGATATATGTTGAATAACTTGATGGTTTTCCTCCCCGAACAGATCAAAGGGAATGGTGCTTATATTGCTTTTTGAAAAGTAATTAGAACAGATTAGAGCCCCAACGCTATTATCATTTTTTTTTTGATAATTCATTACTGAATATGTTAAGCTGCGTTCACATTGAAGATAAGAGCCTCAGATGATTGTCATTGACAAAGGGAGGACAAGTGAAGAGTTTCCACCTGTGCATAAGTCTCTAATTTGTAGCTGCAAAATAGAAATTCACTCCAACCACACTGCGACAGCCATAATTTCCATATTAATGGCTGGTAATTGCTACAGACCATTAAGTTATTACTCACTAATAACATTTGTATAATTTGCGGGAAAATGTGTCCCATCTAACCAGATATTCAGATAACTTACTAAAAACAAACAAACAAACAAATAAAAAAGCCTCTGAGACAAACCTGCAAACACAACAAAAACAGATGCTTTGTACTCAGCAGGAAGAAAAAAAGCAAGCTGAAGCAAAACTTGTCTGACCTCAACTCCTTTCTAACCACAGGGGCCGACAGAGAACCCCGCTTCCGGCGACAAACCACACACGAAAAGTTCTGTTAAAAACAAAAATGATTTTTATTTTTTTTTATCTCCCTCCACTTGATATCATTTTTAACTCCACTTCATGGATTTTGAAAAAAAAATAGAAGGAAAGAAATACAAAAATAAATAAAAGCAGAAGAAAGGGAAAAGAAAAAAAGACAACTTCAGCAAGTAAACGAATCAAAAAGAAGTATAATCATCGCTTCACAGCGCTGAACATCTGTCAGGGTGGAAGACAAATGTTTTGTTCTTTTCATTCTGTCTCGTGTGCTTACATTGATAAGATCATGAAAAATGTAAGACACACTTGTAATTCAGGTGTGTAATCTGAACGAACCAAACAACCTGCCCTGTGGAACTAAGAGAACGCACGTATACATACACACCGAGATGCAGACACACTGCATACTACTCGCGAAGGCTCTTAAATTACTCATGCTCACCGTGGAGCACAACGCACACTTGAACACTGACACTTGGGTACGCACACTTACATACACACAAACACACCATTTATTTCAACAACAGCAGAGTGGGCAAACCTGGAGCACTGAGGGGTGGGAGAGCATTTCTAGAGGTTATCGCCACACAAAAAGAAATGAGGAAAGCAAGATTAAAAGAAACTGAGAGTCTGCAGAGAGAAAAAGAAGGCGAGATGGGTTCCACATTTGACACTAACCCAAGTGTGGTCATTCCTGCAATTATACACGGTGGACTCTCCAGGTAAAAGTTGTTATTACTTTCTAAATGAGACACTTTTCCATTACATTGCAGGGAAGGTTCCTGCAGTCTGAACGCTGTTATTTCCCTCTTGATGCACATAGCACTTGACCAGTGCCAACAAGATATCATGTCGCGTATGCCAGCCTCTAGCTCACCTTACACAAAACGCTCGTGTATGGTGCATCTGTAACTTCACCACAGTCTGGCGTCCCCTCTGTTTCATAACTGCAGTATAAATCAGTACAAAAACACCAGTTGGTGCTGTCACTTGTGAAAGAAATCCAAGTTTCCCCTGTCAGTTCTCAGCACCACAACCAATATTTACCCCTCGGTTGACTGACAAGGAAAATGCCAGGCGTGGGATGGTAATTCAGAGAGGCCAAGTAATGGGACTCTTTCTATGCTGGAGATGGGAGGTGGGCGACTTAATGACTAGGGGAGACATGGTGGGCGAGATGCCTCAATTGTGTTGCACAGTCCATGCGAATGTTGCTTTTGCTCAGCTGGCAGAGTGCAGCATGCTGTTAATTAGCCAGACGCTCCAGTTCTTAGAGGTGAGTGATTGACAAGGCTCCATCTGTGGCCACAGAGAGGAAGAGGGCAAACTGATCACTCTGTGGCCCAACATCTTCGCCACAAGCTGAGGTTTAAAATATAAACAAAACACCTAATCTATCTATCTATCTATCTATCTATCTATCTATCTATCTATCTATCTATCTATCTATCTATCTATCTATCTATCTATCTATCTATCTATCTATCTATCTATCTATCTATCTATCTATCTATCTATCTATCTATCTATCTATCTATCTATCTATCTATCTATCTCATGCGTTCACTTACCAATTCTGTGTACCAAGCTGTATACCAATGCATTTATTGACTGTGCTAATGGAAAAGTACTAGGCCCTAATAGACTTGCAACATTGACTTTGCCCATGAGAACTGAATGAGCCTGTAGATATTTGGTAAACAATGGATAATTAGGATAATATACTGGAATTTGGCGTGCTTTGCAGTAAAGGACATGAGCAGGGGATTTAGCACAATGAAAATCATTCATATATAATTGTTAGTCTGTATAGCGTATCCCTCTGGTGCACTGACTCTAGTGTTGTCATGCCGTCAGTTTGTCACATTATCAAATTACAGCACACATAATGTCTTATTATTGTATTGCACACAACGACACCTTATAAGTGTGTATTATTATTACATATGCCTCTAGATACACGGTACCAATGGCTGCTGACACTGGCAACTGCAAAATCTCCATGTTATATCTCATCATTACTAATAAAATACAGCAGCACTACTGCACCCAATAAATTACACGTACAGTGTAGGAAGGCTCATTTTTTACAGTTTACAGTATTTTAGGTGGAAAAAGAAACAACAAATACCATCTTGGATAGACATGAAAAGAAAAACAAATGATTAATTCTTCATTCCCCAGATCTGAACCGCAGCCCTGAACACATAGTTTACTGAGCTGACATTACAACTTGCGCAAATAGTTTCAGAGAAGGGCTTAAAATCAATGTGCAATTAGGGGTGTCTTGTATCAGGCATGATAAATTATGCTCTCTGTTCTAAGGCTGGTCTATAGACACTTGATCAATCCAGCTTCTGGGGACCTGGTAAGGCAAGCCAGGGAGAAATTGCTCTATTCCAAAGCCATTCAGTCGAATGTATTGATTAACCATTGCGTTCTGAATTGAAAGTCTGTCCGGGATCTGTGCTATGTAGCGAGGGTGTCTGCAGAAAGGCTGCAGCTGAAACAAAGAAAGAGGTACCTGTACACCTTATTTAGGCTCACATTTATTTCACTATTCAGTCTTGAAGTACAATTATGATTTTAATATTTCACTGCAACATTTCAGGAGTCATGTGCAGCATCTGTCCTTACACCCCAGCTTGGTGCTTAATTACCTGATTCCTTTTAGCAAACAGCACAGTGCTTTGAAATGTACTTCAAAGTCATTTTAAAATCCCCTGCTCTTAAAACAAATTTACAACTCTGTAAAAAATAAGCTGAAAAACTGATGAAAAAAAACCACAACTACAAACATAAAATCCATCGGATAAGATACTACTATATAATATACTGTAAAATGGTACTAGTTGCTAGTTCTGTGAGATCAGGTTTGTGAGAACAGTTTGATGGCGCCACATTAAATTAAAAAAAAGATTCTGTAAACAGATCATCACAACCTTCAGCTACAGGAGCCAATCAACACTTTCTCATCAGGGTGCAGTGAATGTAATTAGGGGCTCAGGAAACGTCTTGTTTATATCACTGTAAACTCATTGAACCCCAGTTGGGTGTTATTTATCCACTTGAAGTAGGCCAGGCTGTGTTTGTGATGAAGGCTATGTTAATTCTATTCATATTACATAGTGCAACCATAAATAGTGTGGTACACCTTCCCCTGGGAAAGACCACAGCTCTCATATTTGGAAATGCAATATGAGCGCCTGTCTGTCTTCTTTCCCTAAATGGAGAGCTCACTGTCTGGTTAGTGTCATCCCATCTCCCTCTGGCTCTCAGCTTTTGGATTTACATTGTCAGGCTATCCTCCCACTGGTCCATGAGACCGGGTGCTCTCCCAACAGCCTCCTCATCCACCCTCAGATTGTTGCACCCAGGGGATCTGCTGTGTTCTTGCTAACACCCTCTCCTTCTGTCACACTACAAGTGTGACTTGTTTACAGTACTGTGCAAAGGTTTTAACAGATGTGCTTTAGATGTTCTGATTGTTATCCATCACATACCATCAGGATGGCTTCAGATGCAGCCAGAGTCAGAGAAAATCCCGTAAGAAAAGCTGTGACTCCCGCCGATTGCACATTTCAATGAGGTTACACAAAACGACAGCAGACACACAGGCCACAGTTCATTTGATGTTAAGAACACTGCAAAAAGTGTTAACTGGTAGAGGAACTGATGGGTCTTAAAAGCACACAGTGATCTCGTGAAATATTCACTGTTTTTTTAGTTATTTCTAATAACTAAAATTTGTATGATCAATAGAACACTTAAAACTTTTGCACAGCACCGCACATACATCATGAGGCATGAAATTGTGTGCTTTTGCAGATTGTTTTTATACACATTCTCACATTCAGTTTAACCCACTCCACGGCAGGTGATATTCCCCGATTTCCCCTCCGTTTACCCTTTACCCACAGACCTCAACAAAACAAACTATTTGCTTGTTTTTCTTTTTCTTTTTTTTTTTCAAAATCCATCCACACACAAATATTGACGTGCTTTTTCAAACCCACACTGAGAAACATGACAGTATGTTATTTTTTATCCACTTTTTTTTCCTTCTGTTTCTTTGTTTTTTTTATGTTTTTCTTTTTTCTTCATCAAGGACAGATTATGTACATAGAGATGTTATACGCCACTGAAAAATCCAGCGGGACGCTTACATGGAACAAAAACGGTAAGTGATAAAACTAAAAACAAAAGCATAAGAGACATGTAGATAGTGACAGGAGACAGGAAAAAATAGGAAACACTGACCAAATGACCTGCTCTTGTGCTTGAAATGGAACCCGTCGTTGTTTATGAAGCAACAAGATGCATGCACAACGGGCGTTTTGTCACGCAGACGACCCAAATACATTGCAGCGGGCAAGACTTTTGAGAACAACATGTACTGTAATGTTTTAGAATAAGGGCCATTTAAACAGAGCTTCACAATCATTTTCAGAGTACTGTACACAATAAAAGTACAACAACAGACTTATTTGATTTACCTTGTTAATGGCAGATTTTCAGATATTACACCACAGCTTTAACCATGACTGACATCTCTTGCACAGTAGAATTAGGGGTTATTGCTGGCTTGAACCAAAAATTTGAGTAAAATAACAAATAAATAAAAGAAAAAAAACACACACACATTCAGACATTTGATTCAATATTGAGTAATTCCTCTTTCATGTCGGTGTAGTCAGGGCTCAGCCGGGGAGATGTTCAGGCTCGTTATGGCAAATTTGCATATACTCTCTGCATGTGAGTTGAACAGTGCTTTAGGAGAGAAAAGGGCTCTGCCATATTGAAATATATGCCTTCCTCCCACTGTTTGTGCCGTGTGGGGGAAGTGGCTGGATAATTGTGCCATGGGGGTTTGGTAGTGCCCGTGCCTGCATGTCACAGGTACACAGTGGATGGAGTACTGGTGCACCAAGGTGAGGTTGTCCTTGAAGAGGATTCCTGTCAGTTGCTGGGCTGAGCTGATTTATAGGGGCCATAACTGGGTGGCAGGAAGGACAGGTGGAGCCCGGACTCCTTCACTTAGCCAGCCACAGGTAATGGCTAATTACATCTTTATCTCAGTGCGGTCTGGCAGAACTAGGAATGACTTACAGCCATGACCAGAGGATGACATTTATCTAGCTGGTCAAAACAGAAAAAGACACACTATGATAAGTGGAGGAATGTGCAGTAAATGTGTGTGTGATGCAGCTAACAGCATGACAAAAAGAGTCAAATACATAAACTGTTACAAATTATAAATTACATTATCATTCACAGCTTCTGGAGCTGGTTGAAATGATCCCTCAGAGTGTTTCAAATGTGTTTTTAAAAAGCTTGTCATGGTAAAATAGAGCACGTCACTTTGAAAACTTTACACCTTTTTTTTGTAGTTTTGTTTTTTCATTGTACTTGTTCAATGTGTGTGAGTAAAGTACAAAAGAACTCTTTTTCCCCACGCACGACTCTTTACCATCAGATTTTGTTCATTTTTTTTTCTCACATGGAATTACTATTCATAGTTATTCAAATACTTATTAACATCATCATCGTCATCATCTGTAGTATTATTAACACCAAAAAAGTAAAAGCAGGTAACCTTGCAGAGAAAAACAGACACAGTGCAGGGAAGGAGGGAGAGGAAGGGGAGGAGGGAGGGAAGGAAAGGAGTGTAGAGGGAGTATGGACTCACAACAGGAACATCTCTAACCGGTACATGCTATCAACAAGCGACAAAGAGGATGGAGCCTCAGCTTTTGAAACAGAAGATATTGTTGTCAGTGGACAGTCTCTTGCTGCTTCAGAACACTGGAGCGTAGTCGAGGCTTCTGGGAGATGTTGTTCTTCCCGAGGCAACTTGAAGTCACCAGCATGGCCTCTGTACTGCATATATTTACACTGGGTGGGAAGCGTAGGGAGGGGGGGAGGGAGGGAGGAGGAGACATAGAGCAGAGAACACTATAGCGATGCGAGGGGGGACTAGACAGAGCACGCTGAACAGAGGGGTAGTCGGGTAGCTAAAAAGGTTTGGGTAGTGAGGGAGTCTACATGCGAAACCTTAATATAAACTCCCCAAATTACATAGAGGGGTAGTTAAGACTGACGCCATCACCACCCAGCCATTTTTTTAAAATACATTTTGACATCATTCATAGCAGTTTATCTGCTACACAGTTAAAAATCAAAAAAACCATACGCGTATGTGTGTGTGAGTTTGTAAGGTGTGAGATCAAAGGGTGACAATTCACACGGCCACCAACTGGACAATTTTTAAAAAGGTCACATGACCGCCAGTGCCATATCATAATGCATCATTATCATCATATCATTTCATTAAATATCCACCGGAACATTGTGATTTCACGTATAATTTCCATAAGGCAAACATTGTAGGTCAGTCAATAGTCTATGTATTATATTACATAAATGATCTTCCACTTGTTAGATAATCTATTTTGTTGTTGATCACTAACACAATTATCTTTAATATACACTCTCTATTAACATCAGCCCAGTGGTAATAATGGGAAAAACAAAGAGGCTAAATACCAAGTCAGAGAAATCTGCAAGGCATTCTGGGAAACAAAAGGAAAGACTGTACGTGTGTGAGGGAGAAAGAGTGAGAGAAAGAGATAATGAGTGTGAGCTGACCTTAAAATTCAATTGAGGGTGCTGGGTGGGGGTGGGGGTGGGGGATTGGGCGGGTGGGGTGAGGTGATGGGGGGAGTTTTGTGTTTGATGCAATGATTCAATGGCTCCTGGAATAATGCATATTCTTTTTGTTCACAGTGATGGGTTCGCAATTAAAGAATTTCATTTCCGTTTTTCTTCCGTTGAGTGGGAGAGAGGACGGGGAGGGAGAGGTGGGGTGCTCAGGGACGTTTCCAGGTGGAGTTTGATCATTACACCTTCAGCAGAAGAGCAGCAGAGAGGGAAACCCAAACGCACACGATGACACTTATCCCTGCGTGTAAACCGGTCCCTCGCCCCTGTAGGGCCCCCGGTCCTGGACAGAGAGAATGGAAAGAAGAGGAGAGGGGAGGACAGGGGGGGGGGGGCAGCGGGGAAACACATTGTTAAAAACACAAAGAACGCTACAACCACCGGTAGAAATGAGGCGTCTATTTCTGTGACAGCCTGTATAAATTTTTAAACATATTACAGTTAATTAACAGAATTAATTCTGATACTCTGGCATAATTACTGTAAACAATGTGTTTTACATTAGGGAAATGGTGTTTCTTGAAATATGAACTACATTTCCTATTTTCTAAGTGCTAGGAAAAGGCGGGGGGGTGGTGTATTTGTTTTTGTGATGAAACAGCCGAGCTTTTGGTCTCATTTGATATCACTGTGTACTTAGTAGGGAAATGGTAGACAGCATGTAGTACTGTGCAAAAGTTTTGATCCACCCCTCTGACCCCTACTTGGCCATTTTCAGGAGAATGTTTTTTTTTTTTGTTGGTTTTTTTTTGTTAAGCCACCTGTGAGCACTGACCTCTGAACCATTCAAGCACAACTAAAGCTGCCTAACTGTGTCTTTAGGCACTGTGTTAGTAGCAGCCTGTTGATAAAGCATAATGTGTTCCTCTTTATGTAGTTCAATAAAAAAAAGTTTTAGACAACATAGATCGAAAGACATAAAATAGTATTTTTGCACTAACAAGGTGATTAACAAAGAGCTATTAAGTAAAATCTTGATATAGTGTGCAGTGTGTTCTTAAAAAATCTGAGGAAACTGGAAAAGTAGAGGACAAAAGGGCAAGTGACTGAACAGTAACTGAGAGCCATGTCCTCAAGAAATAGGAAAAATCCAACAAAGACCCGACATAGAAACTGAGAGAATGTTTGGTTGAAATAGTTGTTAATATCTACACAGGAAGCAAGAAGAGCTGGACAGCAGTGAGTTCAAAACACACTGTTAGCCAGTGGTGTTGGAGAGCTTGTGAAAGCTAATGGAATTATGAACACTGAAAAGTACCATCAGATTTTGAGCAAACATGCAATCCATCTTGAAAGTGTCTGATTTTCAACGTGGCAATGATACCAAACACACTGGCAAAACAGTAAAAGAATACCTGGATAGAAAACAGACAATCGAGTACTATCAGTTGTGGACCTTGACGTTCCTGAAGGGTCATTTTCACAGAGAATGGAATAAAAAGCAGCCAACATCCAAAGAAGGGCTTTGAATGTCCTTCAAGAAGCCTGGAGAACTGTTCTTTAAGACTACTTAAGGAAATGACAAAAAAGGCTTGCTTAAGTGAATTTCAGGCTGTGTTGAAAAGTAAAGGTGGTTTTATCAAATACTGACTTTCAAGGTTACTTTTACTCTAACAATCTAGTTTGTGCCCTATATACTGTATTCACATTTATATTTGTATGTTTCAGTAAATCACTGTACCTTTTCTGCATTTTTTTCTAGTAAATTCTAAAAAATAAGGTAATTTTAAAAGAAAGTAACTCTGTTAAACCAGCATTTAATATATTCAAATGACACTGAAAAGCCTGAAATGGATGCACGTTTCGCCTGTTTCTGACATGTCATAACGTTCATAATGAAAGGGGCATTTGAAATGATATTTAGCAATTATTAATATTACCAGTTTGACATCCAAATAATCACCATGAGGTCTAAATGATTAAATTTCTTAATTTAGCAACACAAATATACTCAGTGTCAAGTTACAACCCATGAAAAGCTTGCATCAAACATGTTCAGGGTTGACATATTAAATGTAAATAACATTCATCACGCTTCACTCCCTTTAGCCCGTCAAACAGCCAAACAGTGCAACACTGCTGGTGCTGGAAACCCACACGGCGTGTGACCCAGATAAATTATTCTTTTTACACCTGTGTGTTAAAAGCAAGGGGAAAAAAAAGCTATTGTGAAACTTAAGAAAGTTAAAGTGGTTCATCTGAAGTTGCAAAGCCATTAAATGCTGGAGTGATAACCTAAAACTGGATTAATAGTACAGGGACAGGCTAAGCAGGAGTTCTGTTGTTGGTCCTCCAGGGTGTGTTTTGATTTATAATTTAGTAGAGTCAGATTTCATCCACAGGTATCACCTCTGTGCTGCTAGGCACATGTGTTGTTTATGATAAGGTGGGCCTGAGATGGGATGTGTAGTCCCATTTTAGAGATGGATCTATGGAGCTTACACGCTGAACCACTATAGATACAGCATAACCTTATTAAAAGAGTTTAGGAACAGTTATGAAGAAAGTAAAATAAAAGTTAATACAGCAGCTTATTCAATGTAACTCAGCATACCATCAAGAATATGGTACTTGCAGTAAGGCATTGCATAATGCTTGAATGGGCAACTGTAAGAACCCTTAATTAACCCACTCTCTTCTATTTTGTGCTTTTATGTAGTCTACTAGGTTTCAAAAATCTAACCTGGTGGCTTATAAAGTGTGAAGTGAAACCTAGTACAGACTGCTAATGGTCTCAGTAATGGACTCATTGGTAGGGGGTAATTATGATAATATGCCAATTTTGATGTGACAGTGGTTGTTGATGTTAAAATGCTGCGTGTGGCACCTTTAAATGCTGAAACAATCAGTATGAAAGCAGGGAAAGAAAGTCAGGGAAGGCAATGACAGTGAGGGACAGGGTATGAATAGAAATGCCACAAAGGTATCCGATTATGCTGCGATTTTCTGTGCCCGGTCCAGAACAGAAAGGAGTTTGTTGTGTTCTAATGATGGCAGGAGGAGATTAGGAAGGAAAAAGGAGGCAGAAGGACAGATGATGGAGAGATAGGCTGACAGAAGTGGCAGCGGTGGTGGAAAAAGAGAGCAGGAAGATATATGGGTCTGACGGAGGAGTGAGTCATTGAAGGGAGACTGGCCGAGATAATGGGCACAGGAATGAAAGAAGAAAGGGGATAGATGAAGGACTCACTTAAGATGGTAATGCTGAATGCACCAAAGGGGGGGTGGGGGAGGCGGGGGGTGTCGGGAAATGGAAGGGTAGGAAATCGCTCATTGGGGACGGTTAATGTGAATTGGGCTCCGAGAGAAATGACAACTTCTTGGGTAACGGGACAGAGTCGAGCGACAGTCTGTGTGTGTGCGTGCAGACGGGAATGTGTACGGACGAGAGACGGAGAGTTTGAAGGAACTGGGGGAAGAGAGAGATGGTAATATACGCAAGCAAAGCTTTAATGGGGCGGAGAATAACGAAAATGGGAAGAGGGAGGCAGGAAAAGGCTGTGAAAATGCTGTGCTGTGTGCAGAGCGTAAACAGAGCGGGCGAAGAGGGAAAAACAGTATGTCATTGCATATAATTTTGTGGTAGTGGGTCATGTCTGTTTCAAGTCTTGCACGATGATTGATGTCAAACGTAAGTGTATTTTTGAAATCTCAGCTTTGCATACATATACCCTGCTGTGTGCTGAAGCCCCTGCATTTAGTTAGTCGTATGTGATAACTTACTAAACAGCAGCATACTGGCGTTGGAAGCCCCCAGACGGTTTGAGGCAAAGCAGGTGTAGTTGCCAAAATGTTTCTCTGTCACATTGGTGAATAGCAACAGCGAGCGTGTCTTCTCATTTTTGATCCTTAGGGTGTTGTCACTCTCTACCGGCCTGGGTAGCCATCGTGCAGTAACAAAAGCAAAGGGAGAAAGTAGAAAGGAAAGACAAGAAAATTGGTGACAGAAAATAACACCACACTTGAGTCAGGGTGAACAAGAAACTTTTTGCTCAGAGAGACGAACGTGCAAAATAGCCCTCATCTCTATGTTCTGTCTCACCTTGTAGTCTCAGTCCATAAATAACTGATACCTCCTATTGGGGCCTATTATACTTTATTAACAACTCTCTCTGGCTAGCAAAGCCTTGTCTAAGTACTTCTGTGTCGTGCTTCGCCTGATGCCAAATCACCCTGACTCCTCTACGCTCTCTGGGACCTTTTACAAACTTGGAGGGGCAGTTTATGTGTCTGTAATATAGAGGAAATATGTTGCCAACAAGCTAATATTTCTCCGGAGATGGCAATATATACATGATTATCTCAGATATATACTAATGTCAGAGGTTAGGTACATCAGCAGCAGCCAAAACCGCATCTACAGTAAATGACTGAAAAATGAATTCTCTGTCTGAAAATGTTCAATTTGGACCATTCTCTTATGAGAATAAAGATACAAAATTACCCAAATTTTATGAATAATGTTTCCTTGTTCTGGGGGTTTTAAAACAAAAATGCAAAAGAAGATGAATACGTTATTGAGTTTTAAATGACTAAATCTGTTTTCTTTCTCCCCCCTCTTCTCTAACCTGCTGCGCACTGGTTGGATTTTAATAATCCTCAAGTCACATTTTAATTATTGCGTTTTTTTTGTTACTGTTTATCGACAGATGGTTAAAAAAAAACAGTGGTTTGCCTGTGGCTTATAATTACTCCCTCTAACCAGACAAACTGTTACTTTTGTGGCGCTGCACTGAGATGTCAACCAATCAAATCAATGCCACAAAACAAAAACATGAGTTAATGACACCTGCAAGTTGTTTTCTTAACATAACCACTTGGGGAAAAGCATTTTCTATAAAGCTTCAACTCATGTATATATATAAAAAAGGATATTTTAAGTGTGGATCATAGATCGTATGTAAAAGATGGAGATGAGCAACCATGAGTTTACCCACTCGTGTGTGGGCTTAGGTTTTGAAACAGGACATGACTAAATCTGCATGAGAGCTGGAGTTCCCCTCGGGCATTTGCAGCCAACGCTAGCGATGTCTTTCTAGCTTGATAAGCAGGGCGCACCTGTAATTCACTGTGATATTAAATGGAATGCTGATTTGGCTTCAAACAGGTACACCTGCCTCAACCAGCGTATACGTGATCTTCGCCCAGTCTGCCTATTCTGTGTAAGCAGAACAGTACCAAATGTTATAACTGAAAGATTCAGGAGGCTTCATAGCAGACAAATTGGCACCTAAATTGACAGTGTTCTCACCTATGATCATCCCTGTACCACTCAAAGGAGGCTGGCGGGACTGCCATGGCTTCACAGCGCAAGATGGCTGTCTTCCCCAAATGGGCTGGCATGTTTTTCATGTCTGTGATCATGGGAGGGTCTGGTAGAGAAGGATAGGAGAAAACACAAACAGAGAGACTGGAATGAGTAATGTGTATACATTTAGCTTCACTTCAACCAAAAAGTCAGGTCTGCCCACAAGGTTAAAAAGCACCTGCAGAGAACAAATTTAAAATGTATACATAATAAAGCATCTAAATCATTAACATATATTATTAATACATCACTATGGACATGGAGTTCATTTTGTGCAGTGCACAGGTGGGATACTTACAGTTGACTGTGACTATGACCTTACGCTGGTCTGGAGGGGCCACACCATTGTTGGTGATACATTCGTAGTCCTGCGCCTGCTGCCTTGTGATCTCTGTGATCTCCAGGAACTCCCCCTCACGCAACGTCCCATCTATTGGCATAAGGTAGAAGTCAAAGATCACTAAAAATCATATGCAAGGTAATGCAGGCAACAGATTTAAGCGTTTTTAGCTGAGGTACGGCTTATTGTGGCTAATGTCATTTAAGAGGCCAAGATGCACATATTAGATGACAACATATAATGCATTATTCAAGAACATTTTCAAGAACTGAAGTTGGGCTGACCTTGGTTACTACTTAAGTTGCGGTTAACACATTCGCCCTACATGTGAAAGACTCACAGTTTGAGACCAAGATGAGACACAAAAACAGCCTCAGGGGGTCAAAACCAAGCGCTGGGCCCAAGCTTGGATAAATGGGAGGTCTGTATCAGGAAGGGCACCTGGTGTGAAATCTGACCCCATGGCAAATAAAGGAACAGCTGAATGTACATTCTTTTATTATCAATACTCAAATGGCAACTTCCTCATGTATTTATTGTTATAATATTTCTAAATTGTATCGCAATTTAGGAATATTAAAACCTTAAATAGTTAACAATGCCACAATACAGTGCATGATGATACTTATTATGAGCATTAAGGTGTGTATAATTAAGAAAAAAATATTATAATTCAATTTTTATCTCATGGCCCAAATGCTCGTTTCTTCAGTTGATGTTTTCGCACATGCAAAGTAAGTAAACACAATGTGACAGCAGTGACTCTTTTACTACTTTTATAGTGTCGGGGGAAATTGTAAGCTTTGCTTTCTAAGCGTTGGACACACTGGGGGGGGTGACTGCTCATTCACCACATTACGCGGCGAGTAGAATATTTGGCGGTTATTTGATGTTGACAAACTCCCAGGTGAACAAAAAACAAATTAGTCAGTCTCACACTTTCAGTCTTTTTCCTTGGGCGACAAAACAGCCACAGAATCTCTTCAGAGAGGAGAGTCGAGGGGACAGGCTACAAGTTATTGCTCCTTCATGTGAGGGAATGGATGCTGTGGGTGTTATTGGTTCGACAGTGGAAAAGAGAGCGAGACAGAAAGAGTGCAAGGAGAAGAAGAATGATAGCGAGTGTGCACCCCCTCCTCCTGTAAGCACAGCAGCCAGCTGTCTCGCAGCCTCCGAAACCATTAGGCCTTTTTTTTTTTGCCTTTACCCCATTAAAGAAGTCAGACTGTGGAACACGACATAATATATAATCTCACCACTAACAAGGAAATCCAGCTCTTAAATTGCTGCACACTTTCCCCTTTCAAAGCCCCCACCCAGTTCCCAAAACACACAAACCAAGCCACTGTCAATCAGCAGACCTTTACTTCCCTTAACAAACACACAAACAGCTCCTGAGTACGTTTGAGAGGAACACCAACGCAAACACGCACACATAAAAAAGACGCTAAACGCCACGATTATTCCTGTCAGAGATTAGCGTGGCGGTTCTAATTGAAGATTATACTGGAGGATTATTAGTGCGGCTACTGAGCTGGAGACGATTATTTGCAGCTGCTGCAGCAGAGGCTGAGCAGCGAGCGACAACCGCCGTGATGGCTGCTTGTGCCACCCGGGTGAGCCGTGGTTGATGGGGTGGGGTGGGTGAGATGTTATTCACTCATTCGATTAGTCTAATAAATATTGCTCTCTTGTGACATCTCTGTCAAGCAGGCAGAGCACCCAGCTTTGCAAGGAGGAGGGAGCCGTGGCAGCGTAGAGGGAAGAAGGAGAAGAGATAGAATCAGACAACTAACACTGGAGAAATTACACACGAGGCTGTTACAGGTGACGAAAGAAATCAAAAGGACAAAGCAAAGAATAAAAAACCCCGAGAGCAATCGAGTTATAAATTGAGAATTACAGACACAGAGTGTGGTAATTTGACAGCGATACCGTGTAAGAGACTGAAAGAGATACACAGATGTACAGATAAAGAAAAAAGGAGAGAAATGGCAACATAACGAGAGAAACAGTGACAGATGTCAGGTTGGTTATTTGATATTAGGTTTTTTTCATGGACTTTTCATCCATAGCATCTATGTATGATGTAATATCGCCAAGCAGTCCTTGCACTCTCCCTTTATTCCCCTCCCTCTCCATCCCCTGAGATCTCTGGACCTGCATTGCACACCTCTCTCCACTTTGGTGGGAGATCATATCTGAGCAGAGCCGGCCCTTGGCACTCCCACAATGGTCTGTAAAATACAGCTCCATGAACCACTTATGGCTTTTGAAGGAGCCTGACTCCTGACCACCAGAGATAGTTGGATTGCACCTTGGAAGAGACAGGGTTTGTGAATAAGAGGGGGGAAAAGGATCAAGAGTTCTGGACCGCAACAGTGAAACCGTGCTCTATTTCCCCGGCAGCACTTTGAGCTTGACTAGACTATCAAGGCACTTGATTTCTCGGCTCCTCTTATCCATTTCCATTACAAAAACTACAGTCAAGGCAGAGTGGTCTGATGTGAGGTTAAAACAGAGATGGGTGGGCAGTCTAACAAATGATAAAACCAGTCATTCCGGTAGCATACAGCAGCTGTAATGTGTGTCAATTGATCTAAATGATACAGTAGAATTTCAAGGCCAGTGCACCCCAGTGCTTTACACGTGTATGACTAAAATTCCTCAAGAACACTTCAAATTGTTTTTCCTATGTTTTTTCCTGCACTTCGGATCTGTGAAATGTTGCTTGATCAGTACTGGACTTAAATTTCAAGCTCCTTTTTGATCGTGGGATGTAAAAACAAGGAACAACCTATTAACATTTGCTACATTTCACAGTTCCCAGGTCTTTTGGGGGACTCATTAAATATTTGGAAGCAATTTTTTAAAGTTTTACTGTGTTTAGAATGAACAAATGTGCTCATAGCTGGGAAAGTATTATAATTTGAGGAACAGATTGTTAAATCAAGATATAACGCAGTCCAAGTCTTGCACATTAACACAAATCCATAAACATCTCTGACATTTGTTTATGAAAGCACAGTGATCGACATATGTGCTTAGTGGAAACACTTCACAGTTGAAAAAATAAAGGTGTTTCTGGGAACACTGTTTGACCACCTGTTGACTGGAAGCCATCAGACTTCTTTCCTCCTTTCCAGTTACCTAATTTCCCCACCCACCTGCACACATGCTCCTTATTCCCAAATTACATGTGCATGATAAATTGTACTCAGTATTCAGTGTTCTTGCCAACATACACAGGTCATCTGACAGTCATCTATCATCTAGTCATCTATCCTTTATTGTGCCCATGTAGTGTTTAAGCCTGTCGCCCATTTGGATTTGTTTCCCTCTGCTTACCACCTTCCTGTTGCCAGCCTTTGAACTGAACTGGAGCCAAACAAACCATATTTTAATTATAATGGCACTGCTGTTGAGTTTAGCATCCCAGCCCATAGAACACCTACCAGAAATATCAAAGCCCAATCTACTGCCATCAACTGTAACTAACCTATTTATATATTCTATAAGCATACGCAACCATTATACTCATCATCCTGTCCGAGAGTTTTAGTTGGCACCAAAAGAATATCACCTTCCTTCCACAGCCATAAGCATCTATTCTAAGACTGTGTTACTGCAGGGTTTAATGGATGGTACGTCAAATGACAAGCCTGGGCTGTGCTGGTGTATTTAACTGGATAAGACAAAATGCCTGTATGCCTCTGTGTGGGTCAACTGATGGATGCCAGAGAGAGTGAATGGGTGCAAAAGATTGTATCTGTGCTTGTGGTGAAGATGAAGGAGGCGGTATTACTATCTGTATGTGAATAAGAAGTCTGGTAGCTGCAGACAGGACGCAAAGGGGTCAAAGACTTATATCCCCCTCATCCCCCTCACCTTTCGGGTGGTTCTCCTCCTCCTATTCTACCACGTCTTGGTGTACTGCATACGCATTTTCTGCTCAACTTTCAACTCCTCTTCTCCCCTCCCTGCAGTTTCTCTATGCAGTCTCTGAGTAATGGGGACAGATGGCCGGCAGCTTCTTGCTGTTTCTTTGGGCTCGACCCCCCCCTTTCTCTACCACCCCTGGTCCTCTGCAACTGATGGCTTGGTTGCAGAGACTCCTACGGAATAGCAATGTGGGCCCTATCTCTTTCTCTGCAAGCAGAGGGGTTATAGGGGGGGTGGGGAAGCAGTTTGAGTTGGTGGGGTGGTTAGAGAGGGAGGATTATTGCTGAGAGAGGAGAAATGCTGTAGACTTTCAAGAGAGGACAACTGCACAGAGTTTGTGATGTGAGGTTGTGTGCGTGTTTGCTGCAGGTGTGCATTCATGCATGCTTTCCTTTTCTCCTCTATCTTTTTGTGTGTCTTTGGGTGTGTGTGATCACTCCTGGGTTTGTCCCTCCCTGAGGTACTGTAGTGTACTGTGTAGGTTCATAAGCACTAACTGTACAGCGAAGGACATACTGTTCACAGCATGATAACCCAGTCACAAACAGAAAGAGAGAAGGAACAGGCCTCTGAGTAAGCCCAAAGCTGTCTGTAAGTGCAGCACTACAGTAGGTTGTGCATTTATCGTCAGTATAATTACATCGTGTTGAGTAGTTGTTCACACTGACCTATTTATTACTGCTGCTTGCTACTGCATTTGATCTGTGTTGCTACTGCTGTAGTCAGGCTACAAGTTAGCCAATTCTGTTGTGTGAAAAAAAAGTCTGCAAAAAAGTGCTGAAACCAACAATAAAAAATGAAAAACTGTAAAATAATGATCCTTATTGCTTCGTGGCTTCCTATTATATTCATCTGTCAGTTGCAAAAGATATTATGAAACTTTCTAGCACACATGCTGATATTATAAACAAAAAAGTTCAATTCTGATAATTCACCCATTGTCACAGAGCTCTTAAGCTTCCAGTTTATCCCACAAAACAGAAACAGCAAGAAAATAAATTAACATCCCAACCTTTTCTCTGAAAACAAACAGCTGAAACTCTGAGTCATAGCACAGTGGTATATTCAGTACATAGCAATTTTCTTTATGTGTCAAACAGATGAGACAGAAACTACAAATTACAATTTGGCAAAAAAGTAAAAGACCAAAAAAATGAACTCTTCAATCTCTAGAGACCATGTAAAGGTTATTTGCTTGACTTTGGACATCGGCGATGACGAAGACGGGAGCTAACATGGAATAATGCTGCGCTGATTAGATCAAATGGACTGACTGACTTCATCTATCAAGATGCGCTTCCTGACCACCCTGAACAAGCTCCAATTCCTCACACCAGAAGAGGTTTAAAATAGCTGATTTGGTGCCAAAAGTGGCTGTTGGCATCCCGATGCTGGTTGACAGGGTGGATGAAGACAGATGCTGATGATTACGGGCGGCGCGGTGGGGATAATTACGTATAATGTGTGGTTATTTGGGACAAAACATTGGGACATGGGGAAATGCGGGAGTATGAATTTAAGATGGGGACAAACTAAACAGCTGGGTTTAAGAATGATGACACAGAAGCCAGGGATAAAGACGTGAACATGAGCTGAATGCTGATAAGCTTATAGGCTGGGAGAAAAAAAAGGCTTTAACAGGCGAATGAGTGTCAGGGATGAATGTAAAGACAGGGAGATAAAGGTGAAGCTGTGAACATTAGATCTCTGTATGTTAAGGCAAGCAAGCACGAAGGGGTAGCTTACATTTCTGTTCTTTCCAGGTGACAGTGGGCTCAGGCCGGCCGACTGCCAGACAATAGAGGTTTACATTCTCTCCCTCGTTCACTGACACATTTTTTGAGATGTTGACGATTCTGGCTGGCACTGAAAAACAGGATCGCACCATTAAAATATGACCTCGAAATCAAAATGATATTGCATACATTATTGATAAGGTACAGCTTTACATCCTATTAAGGTGTTTAACATATGATGCAAATCTCTGCAACTTAGACAGACACACAATCCACTGATTAATGATCTATGCTTGAGTGTTTACTGAACTGTGCAACAATATTCTTCCTTCATTCCATTTGCAGCAATCCTAAATTCCTGCAAATGGATATTACCATTTCCCTCTCTTGACACTGACTCTAGTTTTGTCTTGAAAAAGAAAGGGCACTTGCAAAAGTGGCATTGGAGGAATTTTTACTTCTACTGTTTCAGTGAGTATGACCACCCCTGAAAACCATTTTGGCCCTAACTCAAAGTGTTGGGGATGCTGTGCATGTAGTTAGTTTGATAACGAGGTGGCCCTTGAATTTAAATAGCCCATTATCATTGTTTTTAATGAGCCTGGCCCTGAGATTGCTTTTTTGTGAGACATCTACCGAAGATACTTTTCTCTATCTTGCTGGAGCTGAATCCTTGCAGCAATAAAGTACAGATTGGAGTGGTGGTAAAGCTGCTCCTGCTTGATACACTGACTTGAGGGTGTAATTATTTTGTGTGTTATCAAGCAAGGGTGGGAAATGTGGGCGACTTGGAATTGAGCATTTAATTGGGTATATATGGTCATCTGTGCCAAGCTTTGGACCCTGCAGACAAGAGTGTTACTTGGCTGCAGTGTGATGAGAAATCTCCAGCAAAGCAGATGACATTGTCTCTGCCACCTGTGAGCTTTGAGCCAGACCTCATGTTTTTATCCCTGTAATTTTTACCTAATATATCCTATTAAAAGTTTTTGGTCTCAATCTGCTGGTGATGTATGGCTACATTTTGCACTCCGTAGCCCCAAAATATGCATAAAAACTGACACATGCAGGGGGAAAAGGTCTTAGATCCATCCTCCAGGCAGTCCTGCATCGATACATCATGTCACTAAGGATCAGTCACACACTCACTCACTTAGCTGCTGACTTGATGACTGAGCTCCAGTCGAGGTCCAGTACTGTCAGTTATTTAGTCAGGCACTTGGACAGCCTCCTGCGTACCTCATCTACTCAACATACAGGCTCATCCATCTGATCTGCCTAACTTTCTGTTTATAAAGACAAGTAATCTTAACAGCCCACATGAAAATAACAAATGGGCTCATCTGTCACTGCACTAGTCTTCCGTCACTGTAGCCACACACACATACACAGGCCAGCTGAGCTTTGAAGACACGAGTAATTTCACATTCATATAAATATAAATACCTTAAACACCAAGACATCATAAACATTAATGACTAAGTTGTCTATCATACATTTTAGGTATACATTCAATCATGATTTTACAGAAAACTAATGCTGACACACACTGCCATAGAAACCATCTTAATTGCTTCCATGGAAGTCAGACTTCAATCACACCCTCTTGACAGCACTATGTTTGGATGAATAGCAAAAAGCCTAATTAAACTTTTTAATCAGATCCAGGGCAGTTTACAGTACCATGGGTGTAATATATACTTTTTTGCGGCATCACTGGCAATCAAATCTGCACACTGGATATATTAGGGAAATTATCCAAGAGTACCGGATGCAATAAACAGCCACTTATAATAGATTCCTGTTCTGACTGAACCCAGCTGCTGACCTTGAACAATGAGGTAGACATGAACGATGCGCGGCTTGTTATTGGCCTGGAAGGTGCAGGTGTAGGGCCCCTCGTCGGTTACTTGCACCTTGTCAATATGAATGGAGAAGTCGCTGTTGTTGCTATTGACCAGCGTCACACGCCTATCCAGAGACCACTTATCAGTCCCCGTGAAAAGGATATTAGAGCGGTTCAGCCAGGCCTTGTGGGTCACCTCCTCGTCAATACGGCATCTGCGGGGAAAACAGGAAGTAATTAACAAGTGTAATATAAACAGTATATCTTCTTCTTCTCGCGGCTGCTCTCTTTAGGGGTCACCACAGCGAATCATCTCCATCTCACCCTACCCCTAGCATCCTCTTCCATCACACCAGCCGTCCACACGTCCTCCTTCAAAACATCCATGAACTTTCTCTGTGGTCGTGCTCTTTTTTCCTGCCTGGCAGCTCCATATTCAGGATTGTTTGTCCCATCCACTATCTCTCCCCTGCACATGTCCAAACCATCTCAGCCTTGCTTTTGCGATGCTTTGTTTCCAAACTGCTCAACCTAAGCTGTCCTTTTGATGTACCCATTTCTAACCCTGTCCATCCTGGTCACGCTTAACAAAAAATTTTAACATCTTCAGCTCTGCCACCTCCAGCTTGGCCTCCTGTCTTTTTGTAAGTGGCACCGTCTCCAAACCATACATCATAGCAGGTCTGACTACCAGCTTGTAAACCTCACCTTTCGCTTTTGCTGCTATCCTTCTGTCACAAATCACCAAGACATTTGTCTCCACCCACTCCACCTTGCCTGCACTCTCTTCTTCACCTCTCTTGTCCACCGTCACTTGCCTTGGATGGCTGATCCCAGATATTTAAACCTGCTGAAATATTTCATTGGTCTAGGTGAAAGCTGGTAAATTTACAAATAACACACACACACACACACGCACGCGCGCACACACACACACACACACACACACACACACACACACACACACACACACACACACACACACACACACACACACACACACATATATCTATCTATATCTATCTATCTATATAAAACACATGCTCATTTCAAGCTCCACATGTTTAATCCTGGACTATAACAGATCCTTACTTATCTGCTCTGGCTGCTGCCCTTCACTTCATCCTTGTAAACAGAGTTGTTTTAGCTCATGTTCCCTCCCTTTAGACCCATTTCTTCTGACTGGCTGCCCCTTGCAAACGGTTCAAATGGGAGATGGGTGGGACTTATGTGCTCAAAGAGTTATGCCCCTGATGACCATATTAGGCATATCCTCTCTTTTAGTACAGTGTTAAGCATCAACGAGCCACCAGAGCAGCCTGCACATTACAGCTGAATGTGTGCTTCAGTCTTTGAGTTTCAGTAAAAGAAACAGCAGTCTCCTAAAATAGTACCTCTTCTGGTGTTTTCATAATGATAGTGAGCGTTGATTGTTCAATTAGGTGGAAAGACTGTGACTGCCAAGGCTATAGCCTATGAGTCACCTCATTATCATACTCATCAATCCATTCAGTAACCCTAGGCCATGTAACTGTATTTGTTATGTCTCTCCATTCAATACCACAGGCTTCTTTTACTTGTACTTGTATTGGATTTGTCTGTAAAGTCTTTGACATTTAATGGTGTTATAAATAAAGCAGCTTAGCAAAACATTACTACAAAAAGCGGTTGTAAATTATTAGTTACAGTTTAGTTACATTGTTTTTATCTGGAAGAAAACTTTAAATACAGTCTAAAATACACACACTTTAAGTCTTGATGTAAGCCTGTTGGCATGTTTGAGTAAAAGTGGCTGAAAGTCTGAGGCATGGTGCAGAAGAGGTGTAAGGTGCCAAAGGTGAGACTTTAATTCCTGGCTTGGCCACTAGATGTCCTTACCCAGCTTCAACTGTTGTCTTTATGTTTAACTGACTTGATCTGGATAAATTTTAACTAAAGTAAATCTTAGATCACTTGATAGGCCAGCAATAGTAGCACCATAATAGAAAAAACCCCATAAAACAGGTAAACCTGAAAACTATTAACAAATGCCCTAGAAGGCATGTGCGAATGTTCGTGTTCCTAGCAGGTAGAGGAATAAAGGAAGAGAATACTCTTTAATAATTAAGATTAAATTATGCTTAGTTTTCTGTTTGTGCATTGTGTGCTTGAATTGAGAAAGAATACATCATAAAAATTCATTATCTGTGTACAAACGCTCTATTAATCTATTTTTAAAATTAATCACTTCTGCACTGATGATGTTGCTAGAGGACTGCAAGCCCAGAGGAAATGAGCACCATAATAGCATCAAATGCGCTTCATCTTAATGGCCCGCATCAAAGCTAACAAAACAGCATTGTCTCAAGCATAACACAAGTATTTGTGCCACTTGGGCACAAGTGATTTTACATTAAAATGTAGTTTATTTATAAAGCTCTTTAGTCTTTTGTATGACAGATATCTGCTGACCGGCACAGACTAAACTTGTACACACATTTCAGTAAGAAACATGCCTTCACAGCCCGGTCGAAGCTTTTAAACCGTTCTAAAATCACACTCTAATTAACAGTGGGACCATTCGGTTACTTTGAAACCTTGGTTCTCTGATTGAGATTCTATTTCTCCACTTCCTTACATATTCCATATGTACAGGGAATTACCTCGGCCCCCCCAGCCATGGCTCGTTGAAACTTCTTTAAGACACTCTGCTATTACTCTTTAAGATACCCTGTGAAGTGACAGTGCAACCCACACCCAATCACTGAGGTGTTGCAAACAAACTATTTACAAATATACATATTTACATGCCGACCCAGTCAAGACCCCTCCAGACGCAAAGCCTGAGCTGGTGTGGGGAAGGCATCAGTCTGCATCAGCGAGTCCTGCAAGATGCAAGGATCGCAATGGAGCAAGCCGCTCTACCGGATGATCGTCTAGACAAAGGTTGCCACACAGGGATATCCAGTCACACTCCTCGAAACAGGGGCTGGCTGTCACATTCAGGCAGTAAAACCTAGTAAAGGTCAATCCAGATGACCACATTGCCACTGCACAAATCGCTGAGAGCCTGGCACTTCTCCTCAAGGTCCACAATGTGGCCACCCCTGAAGAGGCATACGCCTGCCGAATAGCCTCCATGATGCAGCGGGACAACCAGGAATTAGACAGGGGTCTGCACAGGATCCCGGAGTGGAAGGTAACAAAGCGCTGGTCTGTCCTCCTAATCAGCCAGGTATGCCTGAAGCACACAGCCAAAGCACGGACAGAGCACACGGCAGCCTGGCACTAAGCTGCCTTCATAGCTCAACTGACTGGGACAGGTGGAATTTGGACAGGGCCTTCGGCAGGAATGCTGGGTTGGGCTAGCAAGAAGACCATTTTCAGGGACAGCCATTTTAGGTCAGTGTTGTCCAGGGGTTCGAAAGGAGGGCGCTGAACACAGCTGTTTTATACGTAAGCTGTGTTTTATACGTAAGACACTCTGGCTAGCCTAGCTAAAGTGTCTTAAAGAAGTGTCCACGCACCATGACAAAGGGCGGAGTCATTCATCGTACATGTGGAATATGTAACGGAGTGGAGAGATAGTCTCGATGTGATAGAGAACACGGTTTATAGCCAGAAATAAGATGATTCTCGTAAAGCCACACTACTGCACAGCTCTGCTCTCAGTCACACTGAGAGCAGAGTTTGAATGTTATCTATTAGAATAAGCCAAAAGTGAGCCACCCCTTATTTGTTTATACTTTTCTAAGACATTGGGAAACGTGAAAATATAAATGGAAATACAGTATACTGTATAAGGAACTTCTAATGAGCTTTAAAGTCAATATTTGGTATGACCACCTTTATTCTTTAACACATCCTGAAGTCTCTCAGGCAAGCTTTCAAGTAATTTCTTTAACTAGTCTTCAGGAATAGTTCACCAGGCTTCTTGAAGGACTTTCCAAAACTCTTCTTTGGCTGTTGGCTGTCTTTTGTTCCGCACTGTGTCAAGATGATCCCATACTGCTTGAAATGAAATATAATGTTAAGGTCTGGGCTCTTGGGAGTCCAATCCATGAATGATAGTGTTCCATTGTGTGTTTTTTTTATCCAGGTATTCACTCCACTGGCTGTGTGTTCGTGATTATTATCATCCTCAAAAATGGAGGTGCTCCCAATTAAACGCCTTCCAATGGTATTGCATGGTTAATCAAAATCTGATGGCATTTTCCTGAGTTTATATTTCCATCAATTTTGACATGATACCCAACACCACTGACTGAAATGTAGCCCCAAACTATGACTGAACATCCACTGTGTTTTACAGATGGCTTTCAACATTCATCGCGTGTGTCCCTCTCCTGACGTCCTCTGTACATATTAACAGTAACTTGAACCAAAAAATTTCCAATTTGGATTTATCACTGCGTCAAACCTGTTGCCACTTATTTTCAGTCCAGTTCTTGAGTAATTTGGCACACCTCAGATGTTTCTCTCTCAGCCTTTTCCCCTTGTTTCCATTCCTTAAGAATGGCTTTTTGGCAGCCACCTTTCCACCGAGACCATTTTTGATGAGGCTTCAGTGAACAGAAGATGGATCAACCAGTTGCCAAATGCATCTCTCAGGTCCTGTGTCAGGTCTTTGCTGAATTTGTTCTAATTTCTTAAGGACATGACTTTCAGATACTGGTTATCTGCTGCACATAGTATTTTAGGCCTGCCGCTTTTGTCCTCTACTCGTCCAGTTTCCTTAATTTTTTAAAGACACACTGCACACTAGGCTGAGATATGTCATATTGTTTGGCTAATAGCTCTGTGAGAATCACTTTGTTGGTGCAAAAAAACTATTTTACGCCTGTCAAACTCTGCTTTCTGTGGCATTTTTCATAGTTTCAACTAAGAAATGAGAACAAATTATGTGTTGTTGCAACAGGCTGCTAGTAACAAAGTGCCCCAAAATTGGTTCTCTGTTGTTCTGTAAAGACACAATACTGGTTTATCCTTTGAGGTAGGTTCTTCTTCTACAGATAACTGATTCATAGGTCATTAACTGACTTAACAAATAAATATATGATAAATATATAAATACATTAAAAACAAACAAACAATAAAACCTTTCTTTGAAAATGTTCAAGTACAAGGACTGCAAAAAAGTAGCCAGTGTCTAAAGAAAAACTTTAAAAGACCTTGTATGAAGGAAATGAAGGGGGGTGGGGGGGGGGGGTGTCAAAACAATCCTATACACATTACTTCATTTATTAATAGAACCATTAAAGTTAAATTTCCTGAAAAGAATGGAGTTTCCAGCGTTTTTAATTTAAATTTTTTAGAGAGACATTTTCATGTTAATGAAAATTGACAGAATGTACTTGGCTTCAGAATAATAGCTTTGATCTTTGTGGAAGGCCAGTCTTCTTTTAAAGGAAAAGGGAACTTGAGAATTTGCTCAGAGCTGTTGGAGATATGTAGGTTTAAAGGTGATGGAAGTAATGTTGACTTGAATTTTTTTGGGGGGTACTATTTTTCTAGCACTGCTGAGTGTACTGCCAAGCCAGGTCACATCTATGCAAGGAGAAAAAAAAGCAAGTTGGCTGGTTTTTTTTTTGTTTTTTTTTTCTTGCTTGGTTGGGAGCAGGGAAAAGCTGTGATTTTTGATTTATCACTCACAGCTAGGTAGTTGTGGTTGGATGCAGAGACGGTCCACCAACCGAGCAGGACTGGACTTCATTACTGTTACATCTAAGTTAAAAGAAAATATGACTGCAGAAGGACTGGATGACTCCAGTGACATTTGACAGATATTAGTCAGTTAGCTACAATAAACAGAGATGGAAGATATGGCACAGGATAGGATGCCTAATTGAAGTTATGTGACAGAGGATTGGCAATTATACCAGTGTGACAGGTGGTGGGAAGGCAAACATGTTTTTCATGTAATCAGTCGGTGCAGGTGTAGGATCAAGAGTTACCTCAAAGTAACGCTTTCGCCTTCCAGCACTGTAATGTTGTCCGGCAGGTGCCCGAATTCTGCTCCGTGCACGCTGGACCCTGCCAAGAAAAATGAGAGAAGAGTGCAATCAGCATCCAATAAAAACACCAGACACTCCGCTAGTGTTCATCTATCTCAGGTAAGATACTTAAAGATCGACCACCTCACAAAATCATTCAGGCCAGAGATGTGTCCTGCATCCTGCTTGCTCTGAAGGGAAAGTAATAAATATACTAAACAAAAGAGTCACAATGTCTGCACTGACCCCCATACTTGAATAATGATTTGGTTTTACCCCGCATTCTGGTGGGCTGCTCGTTCATTGAACAGCACTGATAATGAGCAAAGGGAAGAGGATTCACGCGGAGCTGCCGGAGCGTGAAATGAAGGGACAGCAACGGTAACAGAAGGGATGCTCATCCTGCCTACCAATACACACACACACACACCCACACAGAAAACAGGCACATGCTTGCAATAGCACAAAAATATATTACAAACTGACACAAGAACAGACACAAATCCTGAGAGCACCTGAGTGCTTACCTGAGTGTCCGACACACTCAGGTACGAAGAAAAAAAAGTAAACAGTTTGAAGTCATTTCGCAAACTTTTTTGGACCGCACTCAAAGACCTTATATGCTGGCAGTGATATTGCCTACTGAGGCAAGCCGCTCCCCAGTAAGACGCCTGGCTCTGTCCATCTAAACTCTGCCAAAACACAGCATGACACTAGATATCGCGGCTTGTGTCCTCCCTCCATCTCTGACAATCTTTTCTTCCCACTGCCTGAAAGATGACCTCAATATAGGCTTTTGCTGCTGTCTAGCCTAGAGGTTTAATAAATGGTGACTTTATGAAATGAACCTGCTGCACTGAGTTGCTAAGAAGAACCTCACGGTTTGTTAAGCAGCCACACAAATTCCAAGACATGTTAAGCATGCCGTATAAGAATTTTCGAACAGATGAGACCCAAAATGAATGGCAGTGCACCACTAAATAAATGGGAAATAGGAGTTTTAAATTAAAGGAGGGTCTTTGTGAAATCATGTTTTGATTACAAAGAATAATGACAAAGGCTTCTGAATTATAATGCACATTTTGGACCGCTAATCAAAAGGTTTTCAAACTGCATAGCAGACAGTTGTGCTAACTGCACTACAGACTAATTTATCATCTCTTAAATAAAGACTAATTGTGCCTGTTCTTTTTGGACTTTTTGTAAATGTAAGTGTGGAATGACTTGTGTGCCTGCACAATGGCAAATATAGGCTATAATCACGCATAAGTGTTCATTAAGTCATGCGTTGGTTACATGCATGTGAACCAGTGCATATGCGGCTCATTTTGCGTATAAGCAACCAGAGCGTCTGGGTTTAGGTTGCTCCTCGATGTGAATGTGTATATTTGTTTGCTGACACACCGACAGGGAACAAGAAAGGAGGATAAACTAATGACGTCTCAGAATAAAACTGGCCCTGAAAATCTCCCACTAAAAGCTGTAATCGCATTAATGGGTGCTGCTGCTACGCTATCTAGGCTGGCCAAGGATCCCAGAACTGGCTTCATCTCTCCCTTCCTCTCAGAACAGCTTAAAGGAGGGGCGCATTAGCCATCATGTCCAGTGTTTAAAAGCTGTCTGTGGTTTTTACTCTGGAGTAATATTGCATACCGCTGCAGTGCTTATGCTTTCCATCTAAGACTTAGATGGTCCTCAGCTCAAGCCCTCAGCTGTTCCCTTTCAAGTGCTCTATACTCTCTACCCACTAGACTATATTTAGGTTAATTCAATTCTGTTGTGTGACATGATGTCATGAATACGCTACCCCACAGACACAATTACAGACGCACATGCAGAGAAAAGGCGCACTCTATCAAATAATGTAAACACAGAGACACGCATGCAGCACACACATGCACTCACATTGATTGAATAAAAGATGTGTGCATACGCTGAATGCTCCACACAACATTGCGAAGGTTACAAACCAGCAGGGAGCTATTCCCATTTCCCTACTCAATTCCCATTTTCACAGCTCGATTGGCACCTTGCATTCTAAAACCTGTATCACCCTGCCTGCGCTCCTAAGCGCCGCAAAACATGATAACCAGGTCAACACATTCACCACACGCTTCCTCTCCCACAGTGAATCACAGGACAAATCACAGACGAGCAAGTCTGGGAGTACACCCACACGCTCTTCTATGAACCAAACCCATCGAGATAAAGGAGGCCACCGTGACAGCAAAAATAGAAAAGATTCCCTTCGCATTCCCTGAGGAAAATACAAATGTGACTTCATGTAGGCACACGGGAGTCAAAAAAATGACACAGAGGAACACACTTACACAAACATTTAGCATAATATCTACCTGACTCAAGCACACGCTCACCACTGTATAACCCTTTTTGACCCCTGTCACTTCGAATGCATCAATGCAACGGGACCAGCATTTGTATTTGAGAAAACACTTCTGTCCTGAGACAAAGGTGCCCTCGGAGCAGTGCGGGGACCATACACTTTCCTGAAAAGCATTCTGTAAAAAGCAGTCATAATATTATG
This sequence comes from Pelmatolapia mariae, assembly GCF_036321145.2. Lineage (NCBI taxonomy): Eukaryota > Metazoa > Chordata > Actinopteri > Cichliformes > Cichlidae > Pelmatolapia > Pelmatolapia mariae. The sequence goes on from NC_086236.1 coordinate 64,502,513, forward strand.
AGCCTGACAGGTGGACGACTCCGTGTTGATAAAAATACAGACGGCAAAGCATACAAACCAAGTCCACAGGGATGGGCTATATGCCCAAAATTACATGGTGCTTTGTAAGGAAAGGTGAAGAAAAGAGGTTGAAACAATGATGTCAACATGCATTTATATATTATCTATCTATCTATCTATCTATCTATCTATCTATCTATCTATCTATCTATCTATCTATCTATCTATCTATCTATCTATACATGTATATGTGTGTGTGTGTGTGTGTGTGTGTGTGTAATACGGCTGCCACGACTAGTCGACTAGTCATGACTACATCATCGTTGATGACTAATTTAATAGCTGACACGTCGTTTGAAGCTTTGTAAGATCCTGAAGGACGCAGGAATAAGCAGTAGGATTTAAGAGTGTAATAATGGACTGAAACAGAAGATGGCAGCAATGCATCTACAAGGATGCCCGCTGCCGTTAAACGCCAAAGAAGAAGAAGGAGCAGTCTTCGGTATCGTAGCTGTGTCCAAATTCAGGGGCTGCATCCTTCGCATTTACAGGCTGATTACGTGACAGCGATGCGACGAAGGCTGTCCAAATTCGAAGACTCCGACAAATGCGTCCTCCTTTTCCCCAGATTTGAAAGATGGGTCGGGTGTATCCTTCGTGGCCCAACCTATCCCAGGATTCATAGCACAGCCCAGCCAATTCCAATTTCCAACAATGGCGACAGCTACTTAGTTTTAATATTACTCTTATTACTCTTTCTGGGTCACAAAATAAACTTTTAGGATATTTTCAGGCGAGAATGTAGCTGTGTAAACTTCAAATATCTGCTCAGTTTATCAGGACATCACATATTTGCAAAAGTGCTCCGACGTTTTTGGAGACGAGCTGACCGGAAGGTCAAGGCTCACTAGAGCCGGTGAGAACACCGGACTGCCGGCAAATCGTTTTCAGAACCCCCGCGGTCTTTCGCTACTCAGGTCATGATATATAAGTCACTTAGAAAACTTAAAAATGTTATTGTTTGGCTTTTTTCAGTGTTTTATTTGTTCCTGAGTAAATCAGTTTGGCTGAGATTAAAGTTATAGTTTTCACATGTGCGCATGGATGCATGATCTGATTAGTCGACTAATCGCAAAAATAATCAGTGACACTGTCGACTATCAAAATAATTGTTTCTGGCAGCCCTAATTTGTAAATAGAAATATATGTGCTTTGGGTTCACTGTACTCCTTTTTTGAAATGACCATCCAAGTCATCCAGTCATGAACACAAACATGCATTACCTGATCTGAATTTGTGTTCTACACGCAGCAGTACAGGTGTCTAAACTACCTGATAAAACAATGTTTTCTGATGGAAATTAGTCAGTACCTGCTTCTACTGACGAAGGAACAAAAAGAGTGGCTCCACAGTGTGAACTGGGAGTGTTGAGTGTAAAACAAAACGTAAACATCATCTTACTGAATGACAGCATGTCGCTGGTCAAACACAACAGACGCGGCCAAACAAAACAATAATGAGGCCTGTGTGGAACCACTATTGTGCTGTTTCATGGCCAAAACAGAATCTTCAGATGTCACTTTCGATTTCTCTGTTGCATTCAGCTTTATTGATCCCTAACTCAAATCCTCCATTTTCTCTTCTCCCTCCTGGGGCTCTCAGCATATAGGATGATAAACTGCACCCACCTGGATGATTCAGAAATCTTGACACCCAGCTAAGGAGTGTGCTTGCCAACGGGGAATCTTGAACGATCAGCTACCTAGCTTACCTAACACACACACACACACACACACACACACACACACACACACACACACACACACACACACACACACACACACACACACACATACACACACACACACACACACACACAAATATTTTATCTTCACTTTGTTTTACTACACTGAAACAAGGATGGGGAAAAACGTTGATGAGAATGAATAATAAAGAACAGAGCCAGCCCTGGTGTTGGTGTGGCCACCGGCATATTGAATTTCCCTGCTCGCTGCTGTCAACGCCAGATACAGTCTTGTCATGCCTACTGGTATCTCTCGTCCTTGCTACGACCTGCTTAGCACACAAATGGAACCTCCTTCCTCCAGAATCATACATGCACATGCATAGACACAAATGCATCCTTGAATCCTGTCCAGATGACCCCCTTAAGCCTTTGTCTGCACATAGCATTGAGCCTCAAGTCTGGATTTGACATTTTAAGAGAATAAAATTGTACGGGGATGCCTGGGGGATTACACAATACTACTGCATTGCTACTCAATTCTGTTTTTATACACCCTGCAGAAGCAGAAACCTCTTTTGCTCATCTGTGGATAACACTTTATCTGTTGCTGCCCATATGTAGACATGGTCATAATTCCCTCCACTTGTGGTCCAGTGTTTTTGTCTCTGTGCTCCCCTATATTGTGTCTTTTTGTCTGTAAAAGCATTGCAAGGCTGCTTGCTCAGTACCCACGAGACATCTATTATGTGATTTGTATTCTCTTGACTTTTACATGCGCCTGTTTGTAATTGCACTTGCTACTGGCAGACACTTATGAGTATAGCCCTATTGAGCTGTACAACTTTAGCCTGCAAAGTCCTTGAAAGGCTGTCTTTGTACTGTTCATCTATTTCGCATTGCCCTTGACGATCAAATAAACACAGAGAGGAGGGAAAGCTACTTCTGAAAGCATGATTGGCGTCAAGACGGATAACAGCAGAGGCTATAATGAAACCCATAACAATAATCCATTTTAAAGGGGGCTGCTGTGGTTTTGAAATTGAAAAGAGAAGGAGAGAGGTATAGCACAAGGTGGAAGGGGAAAGCTGAAGATTGATAACCGGGGCGAGGTGAAAGAAAGTTACTGAGAAAGAGAAAAAGCTGTAGTGGAATACAGAATTACAGCATGTACTGACAGTAACTACATCAAGAGAAGCAGATATAGCAGTTTTGTAGCAGTAGTTTTGCGTGATAATACCAGTATTGGCCTTAGTAGTAACCATAAAAGCGGGAGCAATAGGGAAATATTAATATCAAAGGGGAGAAAAGTGCAAGGACACAGTCAGAAATGCTGGGGCAGAGAGCAAAGCAAAGGAAAAACACACCCGCATAATTAACACCGGCATGCTGCAGCCAATTAAATATTTACAGAGGCACTTCCCTTCGACACCTTGATGATGAAGAGAGGCAGCCCAAGGATTATCAGATGCAGGGAACTGCAGGCAAGAGACAAGGGGTTGGGGATGGGGGGATTAAACATTAACCAGCACCGATATCCCTTTCTCTACCTCGTCTGATCCCATTAACTCTGGACGGCCCGAATTCAACCTCATGTCCACCTCTTTGGAGCTCCCCAACCACTAACCCCTTTCCTACCTACTTCCTCCTTGTCCTCTTCTCCTTCACTTCACTGCTCATTCAAACCGTCTACACCCTATCAATGAAATCCCCGACTCCCCTCCTGGCTGTTTCCACCCTCAGCACCACCTGTCAGGGACAGAGCAACAGGAGAGCAGAGAGAGAGTGATGGGCAAGCAGTGAGAAACCACCTGGATCCCTCACTCAAACAGCACAACAAGATGGATATGCAGGTCGCTTGCTTTTCACAATTGCTGGTGAAGCAAAATGGATGTCGGCGGGATTCCACTTGACAGGAAATCTAAGAAATGTCAGGGAAGTCACGGTGAATGAATTGTTTTGAATCTGTCTGGTAATGTCATTTTTTCCCCTTTCAGACCAAATATGTTTTTTCCTGCTGAAGCAACGCAGTGGAATGACTAAAATGAGTGTTTACGTGACTGAAGCTTATTTTGGCATTAAGTGCACTAGTAAGCTCATTCTCAGGCATTGAGAGGACAGGATGGACTTTTAGCTGCTCGTCACTCAAGGTCGTGTATTTTTCTGCTGTTGCAGGGACCAGATATATTCCAACACATATGCAATTGCTAACAGTGCTTGAAC